>NW_020955794.1:101838-106473 GCF_003031625.1 Empidonax traillii
AAAAACAAAGCAACTCCATGTTAATTCCTGTAGATAAATGCCAGTGTCTCTTTGCAGCTTTCCTTGAAGCCTTGAGGCCTAAGTACACACTTACATCCTTCCTGCCTCCTCCCCGTCCAGGCAAGCTCCTCTAGTCCCAGCCCTTGTGCTTTTACCTTTCCTGGCATGCAGTCCCATTCCTCTCACACTTGGACAGGGTCAGCCCTATTTACCCACCACAGCGACCAAAACTGGCCTTCAGTGATCCATAACGAGCTGGGAACAGGCAGAAGAATCCACTTAATTCCAATCTATTTACTTTCATACAGTACCAATAAAAAGCATGTGGAAAATGGGAGCTGAGGCAGAGTCTGCTCCCTGCCCATAGCCAAGGCAGTCCACAAGACAACCCTGAGGGTCAATGAGGGTCAATCTGCCTTCTCTGAACAGCTCCCATCAACTCCCACCTCCCTGACACGAAGCCCTGCCGAATTCTCCTCTGTAAATTGTTCATCCCCAACTGAGAGGTACAGAAGAGTTTGGAGAGTTAAAAGGCTGGACCTGAAGCCTGTAAAGAAGCAACAGAACAAAGCCCAGCATGTGAGGTCCAGAGTCCTAATCCTCATCCAAACAAGAAGTTCTGCCCAACCTGGACTTGAGAAAAAAGGACTGGTTCTCAGTGAAGGGGGTGAGAGCTCCTACTGCATATTTTATTTCTTTCCAAAAATCATTCCTTCTGTTAAAGCAGCAAACCTGAGGCTGGACATGCCTAGAAGTAGAAAACAGGATTTTCCTTCCCTTCCCACATTGAAAAGCATGTTTTCCTTTCAGAAGCACAGTATATATAGTGTGTGTATATATATATTTCTATAGTGTATCTATATTTACACACTATATATACATACACTACAGTATAGATATACTTACTTCAGAAGTATATAAAAATGAACAAGCCTAAAACTCACCTTCCACAATGAAATAACTTTTTAGCACAGCCAGTGACATTCAGAATTTGTGCCTTTCTCTGTTTCGAAGCTCATGCCTCTTCCATGGATCAGCAGCAGTGGGACACTAATTTATGCCTCAGTTTCAAATTTTAAACATAAAATGGCACCGACAGGGCTTTTCTTTTTTTCAAATAAAAAGAGATTAATAATTACATCCAACAACAGGGCAAGATGGATATTTCCCCACTTAAATGGGCCCCAGCACAGCCTCTCCTGCTACACCATCCACATTGTCAACCCCTAAGAGTCTCCTCTGCATTACACAGGCCCATTTGTAACACCACGCTGATGAAACACAAAAACCACTGAGGATACTGTCAGACATCTTGCACACCATAAATTCCTGCATTCATTTAAAAATTTTTCTTGGCCCACACTGCCAAGCAGAATAAAGACATTAATTTAGCCCACAAAAAGACTGAGGTCAGCACTGGCCACTGCCCAGTTCTTTTCAGGAGACCACACTGAAAGCAACCCAGTGCCCATTTACCTGGCATGGGTTTACAGCACCTCTGTCATGGGCACATGAGCGTCCTGAGGTCTCAGAAACAGGGGTCACATCTTGTTAGTTCCCTGACTGAGGATGAAAATTGCAGCTAGGCACATTTGCCCTGTGTGCAGGACGTGGTGACAGGCAGGAACACGACTGCACGGAATATTGGTAACGGTACTTTGTTCAGTCAACACACTTTAAACTGAAGACAGCTCCTCTCTCTGTACTGCCTGAAAACAAATGTGCTGAAGGAATGGCTTTTTTTAACCCTTCCCCTCTCTCTTTGATGATGTCACGCCAAGTCAGCACAAGAGATCGTGATGACTTCCTGGTGATGGGAACATCTTCTGTTTCTCCCACTCAGCACGCACAGGTAAGTGATAAACTGACTCCAAAAGATCTGCAGTGAAAACCCATGCCTGGTCCCTTAGTACAACAGTGCTGTACATGATAGCATAAGATTGGCTGCTGCACCTGTAAGGTCAAGATTTAATTATTTTGGAAGGCCTCGGGACACACAAAAGCGTTCAGAATTCCAAAGAACAAGAAGGTTCCTTCTCGAAATTAGCTTTTCCGTCTTTATGTAAACATTTCCCTGCCTGATGTGTTACTGGACAGGGTATGTTTGTCACCACCACACAGTCTGACCTCCACAGCCCACCTGTCAAAACCTGACAGCCACCTGAAATCTGGTGCTGCAGATGCTGCAGCTGGCTCTGCAGTTTGGATTCAGTCACAGTACAGTCCCATTCTATTGCTCTTTACTTCCATTTCTCTCAACAACACATATACTCATCATCTTAGTCTTTCAAAACAGCTGAACCATTGACAAAAGCAGGTGAAACTCCAGGCACTGCAAAACACCTCCACACCCCACCCCAACTCTCACTTAAGGGTAGAGTTGACACCTTGAAAATCTCAATTCAACACTGAAGCAGGAGGTAATTTTGAAGAAAGTCTCTAAAGTGACTTTTCCTATATCAGCACAATCCATCAGGGAGGGAGGAAGACTATTTTCAATTTCAACTCACCCCGGACTTATATAAGAAGAGAAATTGTACCATTTTCTGTCTTTACCTGACTAAGCCAAACAAGAAAAGCTTTTCCAGTTTCCTCCCCAAGGTTCTCCACTCCCCACGCATCCTTATAGCCCTTTTCTTGTATTATGTACTCACCTTCCTTGAGCACAGTGACAGCTGCTCACACAGTGCCAGATGAGATCATCTCTCAGCCCTGCACAATGCAATCACTATGTTCCTATTTCTCCTGTAAGCACCTCGTGTGACACAGCCCAGGCTGATACTTGCTTTCTTCATTTCTCCAATCTGTTTCATGCCCCAAATCAACATCCAGTCTGCTAACTCCGCAATGAAATTCAACCCTTCTTATTTGTATCTGACGTTTTACAATGCTGGGGCAGGGGGTTGTTTGAGATTTTTTTTCCACCTGGGGTAACAAGGCTAGAATAAGAAATCCAATTTCCTAGTTTAAACAAGCTGTTGAAAGAAACTGAATTATATTCCTTCTGATAGCTGGTAATCACAAGCTCCACGCACTAATCCTGATGAAAGTGTCACTAAAAGGCTCAGCATCCTACACTTGGGATCTCCAGTGACAGTTTTTTAAGCACCTGAGTTCTATAACAGTGCAAACCTTTCTGACTGCTAAGATGCTTGTTTAATTTCCTGCTCTTCCCTGGAAGTTTGGTGGTGGAAAACAGAGCACTGGGCCACCTACCTCAAGCATACACCACAAGACATTATATATATTTTAAAAGTAACAATTGTGAAGCTTTTTCAAGAGCATTTTCACATTCTGATGCCAGCTGGTTAAGACATCACCCCACCACTCATGTCTTCAAGCTACTTGCACAGCAAGCTGGAGAAAAATGAGCAAGGTCAACCAAAGAAAGTGAAGCTTAACATGTTTCCATCTTAAATAATCCTGCACATTTATTTCTGCACAATGGTGCCTGTTGAGACTTCAGTCTTTATGAACAACATTTCACCTCAGATGAGAAATAAAGAGCTGGATATATTGTCCCGGTCCTCATCAATCAACTTTCAAACTGCCAAGGACTATATTTAAGGTATTGATTTCTTACAGACCCCTATGTTCCCTATTTTTTTTCTAAAAAGCAGTGTGGCATTAAATCCCTTGAAAATACAGAATGGCAATCAACACCTCACTCAGCAGAAACAAACCAAACCAAAGGCCAAGCAGAAACACTTCCACAAAACTCCCCCTTCATTTGAGTTGATTCTCTCAACTGTCTGTCAAATGCACTAGACTTGCCTCTTGGAGGAAATAACGTTTTAGCACCTATTCATAAGTTTAAATAGCTGAAATATATTGGGAGACACGATGTCATGTATATGTGGCTGCAAAAGTTATTTATTTGCCAAATAGTAAGGGATTTATTTCTGGATATCTTAACTACCTGCTAGAAAAGCCCATTACATTCACTTTTTTGCTGCAAACTGATAAAGAAAGAAAACCACGACCAACAAACTGAAACAAATAAAATCCACACACACATTGTTCTGAAATACATGTTCAAAATAATGAGCTATTCCCACAGAGGAGTTTACAGGTATGACACACTGCAATTTGCTTGCATGACAAACTGATTACTGATATTAATGCCTGCCTGGACAAAAGTTGTTTAACTCTTAAGAATATAAAATTATTATTACTGGCAGTATGGGGTTTCTATGGCAACAAAAGCTACAAAATAATGTATTTATATTTGTTGTTAGGGCAAAGCATAAGAGACTGAGTAAGTGGCTTTGAAATACATTTTTAGCACAGTTTATCTGGGAACTACATTTGCCTCTAAGGGTACACAGGAGACTTCAAAAGCACATCCCCTCTGGCAATGCTGGAAGTCTAATAAGAAAAGCTGAAGATCGTTTCATTCAAAGCTTTTTTGAAAGGAGCTTTCATCTTCCTTTTTGCTTTCACAGAAAGAATGAATGAATGGCCAGTCTCTTCGCGAACGAAGAACCGGGGAAGGTCTTTCCACCTTCCAGCCTGCGCATTGGATTTTTTAGGTGAGACACAGTGTGCGCGGAACTGAGCCCACCCTTTAATCCTGAGGTTCATCTGCCGGGGCCAAGCACGCTTGGACGGTGGCAGCGAGGTCCTCAGGACGTA
>NW_020955794.1:106825-110369 GCF_003031625.1 Empidonax traillii
CCTGAGGTTCATCTGCCGGGGCCAAGCACGCTTGGACGGTGGCAGCGAGGTCCTCAGGACGTAGATGGATTGCCTTACGGGCTAACGAGCTCCATCTGCCCGGGGAGGGGCCCCGACCGGGAATCGAACCCGGGTCTCTGCAGTGACAGTGCAGTGAATTTTCCCCTGGACCACCGGGGGCTCCCACAGAAAGAATAGGCCTAAATTTTTGATCATGGGCCCTTTCTGAACATTTAGCTCTGTTCCCCAGCTTTTACCTATTCTACTTGTTTCCCATTCCCTGTTCCTCACCATCCCCTATGACATCACTCTTGAAAGTCTCTCCCTGCCACCCAAAACAGATAAAGATTTCATGTAACCCAGTTTTCATCCTGCTTTTCCCCAGTGATACCTTTAGCACTGATCAGCATTTCCCTTCAAACTCATCTTGTACACCTTTCTTTTTACCAGTTTCTAAAATTTAGGAGCAAACATGGATCCGGCCAACACACTGCAAAGAAATTCTGGATAAAGTGGGAAGTGGGATGGATAGCGAAGCTAAACTGTTTTGCTCCCTGAAGTTAAGGAATGCACAAATGTTTCTGCTCAGATCTGCAGTAACTGCTGTCATGCAAGCATTCTTTTTTTCTTTACTTACTCTCTTTGCTGTTGAGAACCCCTGTAATTCAGGCTGTGTGCCCGTTACAAACCACCGCAACTCAATTATGAGTTGTCGAGGACCAATCAATTTACAACAGTACTTCTGAGTTCTGACAGAATCCAGGAAACCTTTTTTTTTCTGGCAACACAGACAATGAACAAAAGATATGTGCCCTGGGACATTTGGCCAAGGAAAGACTAAAAAACCACTCCTGGCTGCAGACAGTGAGAGTGCAGCACTCTGTACAGTAGGACAATTACTCACTGAGTGTGGTCAGGGAGAGCCTGAAAACTGAACACACCTCAGAAAAAGGGTAGGATATCACTTGATAAGTCTGTTAGAAGAAGAAAAAACACTTCAATGGTTACGCTGTTAAAGGAAGGAAAAGGGAAATACTGGCTACCAAAATGAGGATAAAAGAACTTACTGTCCCAGCTCATGCTTTTCACAATACACTTTATTTTCTCTTTCATTTCTACTCTTTACTGGCGGTCAGAGCTTTGTGTACACGGCAAAACTAAATCACTGCTGACAAATGGGTGATGCCAAATGTGATTTCCTTTGTCTACACTGGTAACGAGACATGCCCTGCTCCAGTTCAGCTGCACCCCCTTGTTGTCAACAAACTGTCACCAGTGGTTCGATTAGCTCAGCAAGCAGAGCCCAAACAATTTGGAAAGAACAGTTTAAGCTGACTGGGTCCCACCCAGCTCCTCCAGAACACACATGCACAACAGCCAATGCAATTTAAAAATTATTAGCGTTCATTTCCCTAAAACCCCACAGATCTGGCAGAAGGATTGAAAGCATCTGAAGTTACTTAAATGCTGTGTCCAAAAAACTAAAAAACCCACATCTGACTTATCAGTTCCCTGCATTCCTGAGTTACCGTCACTTTGTCAGAGGAGTCTGTTATAAAGAAGCCAGTGAGAATATCAGTATCATAATTTTATTTATTTCAGATGAGAAATAAGCACAAGCTTTACAAACTGGAAGAAAACTACCACTGCTAATTTGAAAGGGACTCTGCCACTTGCCCTGCAGAAGGCAAGCCCAGTTAATGCAGATTGCACTCACGGAGTCCACAATGACTTTAAAATCATGTCAATGTTCCCTCTCTCACTTTAAGAGCCAAAGGAATTACAGTCTGCTTGGGTTAATGCAGTACACTGTCACCAGGCTGGCAACTGAATCCCATTTCTGAGACTGTGTGATCTGAGCCACCGACATCTGCGAATATCTTTGCATCTTGTGTCATAGCTGGCCTCAGGTCTTGCTACACCAAAATGGAAAGGCCACTTTAATGGCTCCCATATTACTCTGGACTGAAAACTTCACGATGACAGCAGCTTCTCAAGACAGCCCATAAATCACATTTATTATTCATTTTGTCACGTGGGGTTTTCTTAACTCTTAAGCCAATAGAGCGACAACAAATCAAGGTCAGTGCTTATACTGCAGGAATAAAAATTAACCATGTCTTCAAAATTTTTTTTTTTTTTTACTCTGAAAGGTATTTGGTCCCAAGAACTTTTGACACATGCAACGTTCACCAATTCTTCTACACATCTGGGAGTGTCTGAGAAAACACTCTCAAACAACATCTCCTATCACACCAGCCTGTCTTGAGTTAAAAAAAAAAAAAAAAACAACCTGTCAGCCATCCTACTGCTTTCAGCATCAGTAATCACATATGAGAGGGACAGTTCAGCTGCAGGATGCTCATTCCAGGAATTAATTTAATCCCAAACAGTATCATTCAATATTTAAACACACTGGTGATTTCCAAATGACGGTTGACTGGTAAAAGCAACAGCACCGGAAGACCTTTTTGCCACACAGATCAGAAACAAGACAGCACGTTATGGGCTTTGAAAACAAGTCTAGCTCTTCAAATCCATTGAAGTGCTGCCTTCTCCAGCCATAGATATTTAGATAAGTGTTTCTTTCCTTTTATCAGAGCCCAACCGTAGGACATAATAAAATGTACACTACACAGATCTAAACAAGGAACGCTACCTTTAGAAACATCAGTAATCTTTCACTGCTTCAACAGCTTCTTCAACAGCAGCACTTGCCATACCAGAAGAACAGCCAGGAATGTTCATGGCCAGGAATCACAGGGCATAACCAATGAACACACAACCCAACAGTAACCACCAGGAAAACCTGGAATCGTCGCTCCAGGTGCACAGGGACGGTGTTTCTCCGCAGAGGTCGCTTTGAAGCAGATTTGCTGCAGGTGACACACAGCTACCCAGGGCAAGCACCTGCATTCCCTGAAACCCCGAGCCCTTCCCCCCCAAGGAGGGGACACAGGGCAGTAAGTACCTCCTTGATGCGCTTGACGAGCGCGTTCTGATCGAAGGCGACGGCCTCGGCGCACTGGTGGAGATGGTCCTGGTAACGCAGGCACAGCTGCAGCACCTGCTGCGGCTCCAGCTTCTCCAGCCTGGTGGTGGTGGGAGAGGTCTGCCCACTGAGGAGCCCTGCAGAGGAAAGGGAGGACCAGAATCGATCAGAGCGTTCAGATTAGTTCAGGTGCAGTCCAGGAGACGACAGAGCAAACCCGGAAGAAAAAAATGTATGAGGGGTAGCGAGAAACTAATTCAGAGGAATTCATGGATGTTTCAGCTTGGTTTTCAGTGACACTGAGCCCTGTTTTTTCTCCTCCACAAGCAATCCTAAACTGTGAAAAATGAGCCCTCTCCCAACTTACGTATGCCAGAAGAGGAAGGAGTTGAGATCTGCATTTCCATAAGGGAACTGGACTCAAGCAATTTTCATAGAATCACACTGTCTAAACCAGAGCTCTAAAAATTCACTGCTCCCCCAAAACAACCCTGAATAAAAAGATGATCCACCTTAAGTTAATTTATGAGGTGAAATGTCCATATTTTGTCT
>NW_020955794.1:111200-334443 GCF_003031625.1 Empidonax traillii
CAGAAGAGGAAGGAGTTGAGATCTGCATTTCCATAAGGGAACTGGACTCAAGCAATTTTCATAGAATCACACTGTCTAAACCAGAGCTCTAAAAATTCACTGCTCCCCCAAAACAACCCTGAATAAAAAGATGATCCACCTTAAGTTAATTTATGAGGTGAAATGTCCATATTTTGTCTACCTTGCCTTTTTTAAAGCTTCAGAACTCTTTCACCTTCTAAAATTTTTCTTTACAATCTCAAAGACTAGCGATGAACTTCTCTGTTGGTTTGTTTAATACGGAATTAAGATCCTTATCTACTTGCATGACCAGGTTTCACAAAAAGGCATTGGACTTAAAAGTGGGACGCTGGTAACATCCAGAGGAGCAGAATTATGCAGATTAATTTCTCCTGCCCACTGATTGATGCCTACATAGCTCATCTTGAGAATGTTTGCTGAGCTCAACCCTGTGTGTGCCACACCGACCACTTTCCCCACAGCTGCTGGAAAAAACGATGCTGAGCTCTAAGGCCATCCTTTTTTTTATACAATGAAGTAGGTTTAACTTTTCATCAACACTCATCATCTTATTCTCTCAGGATTCTCTCTGCACAAAATCTCATCTTAAGATGAAAAAAAAAGAAAAAAGGTCATTTTGTTTTACTGACTTGTCCACTTCAACTGTGCTGCCCCAGTCAAGAGGTCAGGAGAGGAAACAGACACTTCACCATTCAGTCTCAAGCCCGTGTGTTAGCAACAGCCAAATTGTTTTTTATGTTCTGAAAAGAATCATCTCAAACAAAATCTTGGGTTCATCAACAGCAGTTGCAAATCTTTCAAGTCTACTTTCAGCTAAAGTAAAAAGCTTTGATGGGAATAAACCCACTGAAGGAATTAAGACTTTTTAAAAATGTTTATGTTTTGTGTTCTAGTACTTCCTAATTTCATTAATTGTGATTTTCTGTAGTATTTTGTCAGGATGAATGTCCAAATAATGTCAGTTTTTAATATCCTGAATGTTCACACAGGAATGAAGAGTTCACCACACACCTGAGGCAGTTATCTTGTCTCAGCACTGATCAAATACGTGATGCTATCAACCAACTGATTTTCTTTTATAACTAATCTCTCGCCAACTTCAAGAGGGAGAAGAAAAGGAAACGCTATTTAGGAGATTTAATTAATGCAAAGGATTAATATTTAAAAGGGACTTTTTACCAGGGCCTGGAAGTGACAGGACAAGGGACAGCAGTTTTAAACTGGAAGAAATTGAGACTGAACACGAGGAAGACATTTTTACAGTGAGGGTGTCGAGGCACTGGAACAGAGAACTTGGATAATAACAGCCCCTGAAACTGTTCAAGGGAAGGTTGGATGGGGCTTTGAGCAACCTGTCTAATGAAAGATGGTGAAAGATGTTCCTGCCTGTGACAGGCTGGTTGGACTAGATGATCAGCAAAGGTCCCTTCCCACCAAAACAGTTCTATGATTTTATCAATTCACTGTAATTATTTTTTAGCAAATCGGTGAGCCCAAAGAGATTTAATGCAGTGCCTCCTCCAGGAGCTCTGCACTTCAGAGACAGCAGCAGTGCTTCCCTATGCCAGTGAAAAACGTGAAACCACCCACAGGAAAAACCCTCAACCAAAAGCAAGACACAGAAAACAAGACACACTGAGAAAACTTCATTTTTAGAGGGGAGAGATGGCCAGCACTGCAAACCTTACTTATGTGATAATAATATAATGTATTATTAAACAACTGTCCTCCTGAAGATCACTGCTTCCTTCTTCAAGCCTTTTCCCACGTTTTGAGCTCTCCACTGAACAGGCCCATCCCTCAGTGACTGCTCTGCAAGTGCTCTGTAAGAGGACGTGAGATCGCATCTGCTGCAACAAAATATTTATTAGGTCACTCTTCAAAGTGCCAGAAAGGGGGGAAAGAGAGGTCACTGAATGGTGCAGGCTCGCTCCTGAGACATGCAGAACTTGAACTTGGTCACCAGCACACCTCACAGCAACTAACCACTGAGGTACACTGGGGTTTCTTACGTGTCTGCCACGATGAGAAGGAGTCAAAATCTCCCACCTGCTCTGGACACAGCTGACCAGTGAACAGCAATGGGCGTGATAAACAGCAGCTGAGATGCAGAGAAATTCACATTTCTGAGGCAAAATAACGCAATACACCAAGGATGTCGTGCATACAGAAATACCATACATCACTACAAAGCTGGCTGAGCCACAGACTCGACCAATCTGTTATTGTTTCCATATTCCTTGGCAAAGCAGAGGTATGCTAAAACCATTTTCCTCCTACTTAGTCATCTCCTTGTTGGTTTCCAGGTCAACACAGACTTCCAACAAATCACGTCCTACCGAGCAGAAGAAAGCTGTTAGTTTAAAAAGCATTTTTATGACTAGAAGTGAAAATTATTGAAAAAAAGCTTCTCATGCAATGCTGATTCTATATACATAGAGAACATAGTTCCATTCTGCTGCTTTAATGAGCAATCCTAACAACACCTTGAGCACTTTCCAGCCTGAAAAGTACTAATATTTCTTTTTGACTTCTGTATTTCCACTTGTCAATCCCCTTTTCAATCAGTAACAGCAGGCATTACAAAAAGAGGCCCACAGTAGTTAATTTATTACCACAGACAGCAGAGCACATGATGATGTGGTCTTGTTACCAGTTTTAAGGCCAGAAAGGGTTGCTGTCATCAGCTAAACAATCCTTCTGTGGAATGAGGGAGGACTTTTAAAGTTACACCATCTTAAATCAGACCAGAACACTGCTTCCAACATCTGACAATTCAGCAAGCTTCTGGAGAACCTAAAAAGATTTTTATTAAATATACCCAAGTAGAAAGCCATTTTGAAGGTATTTCTGCTCTGGCTTTCTGATGATTTCCCATTTAACCTGCTAGAGTTTGTAATGTTGCTCTCCTAACACAAGTTTCTTTTTGCCTGTTTTTTTGTTTGTTTGGGTTTTGGGGGGTTTGTTGTTTTTTGGGTTTTGGTGTGTGGATATCTTTTTGTGTCCAGGTCCCTTCCCATTGCTTTAACTTCACTGTTTCTGCCTCTCCCATCCTTCAAAACCACTTGTGCTGCCTGAAACTTATTTCAACTGTTCCCAGCTTCTCCTCTTGCTACCCTCACTTTTTATGATACTCCTCTTCATAAAATTAATCCAAGACACTAAAACCTTTGCAGCTTTTCTATTCCTCACTGAATCTGAGCAGACTACAGTTACTGCTGCATATAATAATATACAATTATACACTATATATAATAGAGTAATTTAATTTACCCTCACTAAGACAACATTGGCTTTAGCTTAAAAAGAACCAGTGTTTTTCAAGTCTCCAGAAATCTTTCTGTGTTCCAAATCAACCCCACAACTTCCCTCATTAAGCACTTCTAAAGCTCTTTGGTAGAAGCTACCCAGGCTGGTCAGCTTCTTAATTAAAGCCTGGCCTCACTGGCCACAGATTAACCATTATTGCCTTCCCTGTCGCTATTTGCACAGGAAGATTCTTTTGCCAGTACCTTCAAGATTCCAGAGTGCCACAAGAAACAGATGAAATTCCATCCCTAAAGACAGGGTCTTGTTTCTTGCTGCTTGCCCACGTTTGGAGGCAGCAACTTTGCTATCAGCTGAAATAGTGAGCTCATTTCCATAAACGCTCCATGCAGGAGCACATTAATATACCTGCTGAAAAGAAATAATTGCACACCTGTGTGCAGGAGAATAAAAGGTGTTAAAATGTTTGCAAACAGATAACGTAATCAGATTTACAGGGCTCTTGCTGACTAAATGCTCTGTTGTAGGTTTTTTGCTGGTTGGTTTTTCGGTTGGTGGTGGGGGAGGGTGCTGGTTGGTTGTTTTTAATAACACCTGAGTTCAGGAACATCAATACACTCAAATTTGAAAAGAGAAGGGCATATTAGTAGAAGTCAGCGATAAAGGAATTGAAAAACAAAAATAAAATCGCTGCTATTCACACAGAAACCTTGAAGCTGAAATCTGGATAACCACATGATCTCCTTTACGGACCAGTTCATTTTCCAGAAATCTCACTGATAAAACACCTTGCAATAAATTACACATTCCCTCCAAAAAAAACCAAGAGTTGGCTTTGTCGCCAGTGTATTCTCACTTCCTTTGAACTGTAATGGCTGCAGGCAAACTGAACAGCTATTGTGGGAGCAAGGAACACACTGCTATTGTTGCAAGGAATGTTGGCTGCAGGAGCAGATCGTCCCTCTGCTCTGGAGTCGGCACCATGTGATCATTTACTTCTGCATGGGTGACAGATGGGCTGAGGGCTCTCATCTCGACCACAGAACTCAAATGTGCTTCTCCGTGTGAATAATCCTCCACCTGCACCTCCTAAAGCACTGTGAGAGATGTAAATCACCTCCCCTTTTGGTTCTTCCACCACGTGTCTTAAAAAACAAACATTGAGAGGATTCAAGACATTTAGGCTTCTATAAAAACACAGGTTGCTACAATTTTAAGACAAAACCCCCACACTCTACCAGCACAAGGAAGTCAGATGATGACCAGAACTTCGAAGGCTGCTGCAAAACCCAAGTGTCTCAGCGACGCAAAAAAAATTTCTAAATTAAAATTTTCATTTTAAAAGAAGTAAAACTGAAAGAAATCGGAAACGCTGCTTCATTTGGATTGTTGGAAACCCGAACAGTACAAAGGGAGAAGATCGTGCACCATCTGCATGTGCTGATATTTCAGTCTGCAGTCCCAAATTCGTGCTCCATGGGAGGGAAGATCCAGCTTCCACCCTCCTCGTCACACACCTAACCACAGAGCTTGCACAGTAAATTATTCACCCCACTGAAACCACAGAGAACCAATACTGTGGTTTTCTTTTTCCTCTGGGGCAGCAAAAAGAATCACAGCACCAGAGCAAATATCAGAGTCAGTCCCAGGAGAGGAGGCAGGAGAGAGGGAAGAGAAGGACAGGGGGGGACTCCTCTGTTTTAGCAGCAACAGGATGTCACTTCCATTATTTTATGCATGCAAAGCACTGAGTGACTCTCAACTTTACCTGTCCACCCATCTTCCTTGACATAAAGGAATCTTAACTATCTTCTCTATCTCCCTCTCTCACTGCAAAGCTTGGCTGAAATTTGCCAGCAGTTGCAACATTTTCTAGGCTGTAGATGGAAGTGAAAAGGGACAGCAGGATCAAATAAACCCAATTTCTTTTAAACAAAATTTTTTAAAAATCTACAAGCTAACACTCAGGTAGTTGTTTCTATTATTAGTAATAAAGATTAGCCTCACAGCAATCTCTGTTTCATTTTAGGCAAAAGTGCATGGATATTCATCCACGTGACACAGCCCCATACCAGCAGAAAAAAAAAATCAAGGTAGAGGAGAATTTCAAGATCACCTGGTCCAATCATCAACCCAGCACCACCACAGTTACCCCTAAACCACGTTCCCAAGTGCCACATCCAGATGCCTCCTGAACTCTCCCACAGACAGTGACTCCCCTCTGCCATTTTTTTATTCCTTCTCAGTCTCCTTTGATTCTTTTCCCACATCCATTAGAACTGGTTTTAGAAGTAATTCTGGGGATAAAATAGATTTAATTTTCCCATCAGAATTAGTACCTAAATAACTGCTACTTTTACCAGCATTGTATTGCAACATAAGAGTATCTTCCCTGACCAGAAGGAAACACGGAGCTGGCATGAAATTATAAAAACTAAATTTAGGATACTGAGATTATCTGAAAGCTGAGCTGAGGAGAGAAAGGAGGTAACACACCTGGGGAACGGAATGGCTCTCTTCCATTTTCAGCCTGTGGTTTTTAAAAGGGGCCAGTCCACCCCCTTCTGCAACCCAGGCAAGAAGACAAAAAAAGGTTCCGTTTCTAGCACCTCTGTGTTCCCCGCCAAACAAAATCCTTCCCCCACAGTGAGGTGGGTGGTGTGGAATAAGCAAATCTCCACCCTTATCTCTGTAACTAGGACACTTCTGACAGTATTTAAAAAAAAAAATTAATCATTCAGCTTTGTGGGCCTTATTAGGGCACCTAAAATATTCAGAAGTTACACAGAAGGAAGTGGCCCACCGTGCTCTGAATTACCACCATATTTACATAACCTTCTGTCAAATACTGTCAAGTGGCAAAGCGCCTCGAAGAAAGACAAAAGCACAATAAGGGATCCTGAGCACAAAGTGTTTGAAAATCCCCAGAGGAGTAATTAAAAAAAAACCAAACACAGTCTCCTGAGGGTGTGCTCACACACAGCATGAACCTGTTTTTTAAGTCCATCATGGAAAGTATCAGTCATTTTCCATCAAAACTTCACTTCTTCCCTCTAATGGTCCTAAATATGTGGTAGGTGGAGTTTTGCTCATCCTAAATCACACCTCTCTCAAGGGACATTAAAGGTCCATCACGAGACTTATAAAGCCTTCCTAGCTGTAAAGCCTCCAACCCACTGGGAAAAGTCTCCTGGTGCTGTTAAAGACGACACACTCTCAGAACCGTATCCTGAGTTGATCTCAGGGTGCTCTGCTGCTGAAAAGGGGATGAATGTTGTTGCTCTGCCACCTGTCTTTGCCATGCAGGCCAGGCCCCATTCTTGCCCCAGTTCTGGCTCTCTCTAAGCTCTTCCACAGATGGATTCAACTCACCAACCTACCTAAAAACCACCTACTTGTCGCTCCCAGTTCCTCAGCAGCCCACCAAGCCAAACACTACGCTCCTAATACCAGAAAATAAGCAGAATAGCCAAACAAAACTAAAACCACAGAATAGTTACTCAGCTGCTGAGTATTTTATCTGCTGTGGCTTTAAAAAAAAAAAAAAAAGAAAATCACAAACAAACCACACTTTCTGACTTAAGTTTATTTTTAGAGTTAACACATCTCCATCAGGTACTGGTTGAGCACAAAGCCAGTTACGACTCTTGGTGAGGCTCCAGCACTGCAAGTTCTCTAATGACTGATTAATGAGGGGCCTGAACTGGAGTACATTGTGCATCTCCTCTTGGGATGGGGAAGGAAGAACAGAAAAATTACCTCTACAGAAGACATGAGCGACAGCAACACTTAACAGTATCTAGATCCCCAACTGCCTTAAAATTAAGGTACAAACCAATTTAGAACAGATCAGAACCTGAAAGTCCAGAGTCTCGACTTCTTAAGACTCTGAAAAATTCACTAGAACTTTAAATGTTTTCATTCGACTCTGCAGTTAATGGATGAGTGAATTCCAGCCCAGGAGAGCTCTTTTCTAGTTTAACTTGTGCCCCTCCAGAAACGGTCTGCTCTGAACTAGAGCGTATGAACACGGAGCAAACACCATACAAGTCCTGTTTTTATTAGAAGTTTTTTTTTTAAAATTAATTTTTTAAAAGCCCTGTCGTTCTTATGCTCTGCGAGAGCATTCACACAGGGGACAATCAGTAGTAGGTGTTTCAGCACAGACAAATCCTAAATTAGGTGCTGTTAAAGATTTAACGTGCTTTTTTTTTTGTTTTACAACACTCTTTGTTTTGGTTTTAGAAGCAGTTTTTAAATAAAACTGTTCTATCAGAACATCCACTCGTATCTAAATCTTTTTGGAGGTGTTTTCCAAGACCACTCACTTTCAAATTCACCAAATACCAGTAGTTACTTTTAGCTTCAGAGTGGTACCCCTTGAAAGGCTGCTTTCACTGTTCTGCTGCCTGTGTGCTGTAAGTCTCTTTTTCTCCAGAGAAAACTCAACATATAAAATATGATGAAGCTTTAAAAGAAGAGTCTGCAGAGACTGAGGGTGAGGGGAGCTCCTCCTATTCACTGGCCAGGCACTGAAACTACACCAGAGGTCACAAAAGCTCAAACTTCCTTCTTCAAGCAAAAATTCCCACTGAAGCCAAGTGAGGTTTTGCTGAACCAGGCCCACAGGAATAAGCCCGCAGTTCACTCTGGACTGGGAGCAAGTCAAAGCCAATTATGCAACAGCTGTCAGGAATCTGCCCCCAGCTCTTCAGAGCCGCAGGGCAGGAGGAGCCCTGGAGCATCCTTAACCTTTGTGTGTTTATGTCCCAGCACCCAGACCCCTTCCAACAAAACAAGCCATGCTCTAAGAGATTTTTATTAGCCCAATTTAGAGCAACCAGCACTCTTCCTCTTCCTCCTTCCCCTCCCCTCTTCCCACCCTTCCCTCTCCTTCCTCTTGCCGTGTTGTGCTGTTTGCGTGGAAAAAACCCAAGCTCCCACCCTTGCCAAGAGTGACATCAACTCATTCTTATCCAGTGATGTCCAGCAGAATCCTCCTCTGATAAACATTTGCTCAGTGTCAGAGCCCCCAAGGTTACTGGCTGCTGCGTTTTGCTTTCATTGTCGCTTGTTTTCTGACACTTTGCTGCCTGTTACACATTGAAATCCTCCCCCCTCCGTGTCTCCGACCTGGAGCCAGAGTGAGGCAGTGATCAGGACATTCCTCCATGCTTACCCGGCTCTTCCCACCGCCCCCTTCCCTCTCAAACAAGAGTCTGTTTGTCTCTCTGGGAACAATAAAAAGCTGATACTGCAGAGAAGGGGAAAAAAAAAGAAAAAAGGAAAAAACATACGCAAAAAGAAACTCAGGAGGGCAGACCTACATATTTTTAACTTCTTTTTTTTTGTACAGAGTTCCTTATATCCTTTCCTAGGCGTGAAGAGACATAGCTGATTAATGGGCTGATGAACCAGCAGCACTCCACCAAGACTCAGCAAGATTTGCTCCAGTAGGGCATCTGTGCTGTCTCGTGCTTCTGGGCTCATTCCACCTGATCAAGAACCTCAGATGTTTTTCTCTTCTCCCCTCCCTCCTTTATCCATCCTCTCCTCACAAGCCCCCAGCTTTCTGGAGGAAAGGGGAGCAAATGATCCTCTTCACATTTATCTGAAGTACATCAATCTGTGCCTTCAGACGACCAGCAAGGAATGAAATTAATTACTGTCTGTCCCAGCAACATGGAACCCACGAATAATCTCTTGAAGAAAGAAGGAGAGAGAGAATTTTGCCCAAACCAAAAGGCTGAGTAAAGGTCAAGAGCCCTGAAACGTCTAGCAGTGAATAAAGAGTGAAAACAAAACACCTCTTGCCCTGGGATGGCCCCTGTCTACAACGTCACTGAAAATAAAGCACCTTACAAAAACTTTGACTTACAGCATGATGGATACGTTATCCACAACTGCATCCTTCCTTGGATCATCCAGGAGGAAGAAAAATCCATTTGTACAGTTTTCCAGAAGAAAAGGGCTGCTGCAAATAGAAGGTGATTTTGTGGTAGCATCAACCTTCTGACTCCCACTTTTCCAGTCCTAAAACCTCCTCTGGTGTTCACAAAAAGGTCGCAGCTGTTCTAAACAGCTTATAAAAAACCAATGTTCTTTTAGCTGGTATGTGACAGAATGAAGAACAAGTACCTTCAGAAAGAAAATTAAGAAAAGAAAATTAAGTGGCTTGGGTAGAAAAGGGGAGAATGTTTTGGACTGGACACAACCACATCCACTTGATGCTACCTCGTCAATGGTTGTTTCACTGTCCTAAAGGTGAAACAATCACTGGCTGACATGGAGGGATGCAGCTCCACAGGACAACTGGGTGACAGACACACCTGTGCTCATTTCAGGGTTGAGTTTTTTTTCCTCAGGTATCCTTATTTATGGTATTTGAAGCACGGGAATATTTCCAGTATCCAGGAATAGGATGTTTGGTCACAGAACTACTCAGAGGAACAAAAAAAAATTCCCAAATGACCTGGACTATAATTAACCATCTAACTGTAGCAGCATTTGGCCGACCAAAATCATGTTTCAAGAGACAGACTGACCGCAGAATTTGCCAGAGCAGTAAGATACACCCCTTATGCAATAAGGGAGGTGACAGCTGCAATACAGCAATTCATATGCCTGTGAACAAAATAAACACTTTTTTTCACAACAGAAAGAGAAAAAACATATAGCAGTGATGTCTCAGGGGTTTGACCAGCTTCAAAGGAACCCTAATAACAAGACATCAGGAGCTTCGCTTTCAACAAAACCATTTAGCATCAACTGAAAGCACATACCACGTCCAACCCTGAGGTTCCCAATGCCTAATAATTAAGTATTGGATCATTTCCCATCCTCAAGAGAGAAAAGTTTATACAAATCAACAATAATCAAAGGGAAGTTGTTCTCCTACGGGGACAAGAAGGGTTTGAATCTAGTACATTGATTTCAGCCAGTCATCCTTCTGGAACTGAATCATGGCATGGCACAGGGTTTCTGTGCAGCTTTCTGAGATCTCCAAACAAGACTGTCAGTTTTTCCTTCCTAATATTTTGACCCGATTTTCTACAAAAATCAGTCCACGTTTCCAAAGTCTCTTACAGACAAAGGACAATCGAAGCCACAGCTAATCAGCAGAACTGTACTTATCCACCTCCTTTCCTCTCCCTGTTCTTCTGCAGCCTTCTCTATCCCCTTCTCCATTCCTATTTCTTTTTAATCTCCTGTTTCCAGCAATATTTACCTGGATCTTTTAATTAGCAATGGTTCAAAAGGTCCTTCCTTACTTACTGATACAGATTTTAACTTCGCACAATCTCTAAATGGGCTGGATGAGCAGAGAAGTGCAGTGGATTGAATTTGGCTGAGATGCTGGGCTCAAAGGATTATGCTAAGGGGAATGAAGTCCAGCTGGAGCACAGTTACTAGTGGTGTGATTCCAGACTACAATGCAATTCCCTCTACGTGACAGGTGGCATCTACTGCTCCTAAAGGACATTATAAAACTTCTCAGCACATTATTACCCCTTTGCAGTAGGGTTAATGTGTCTCCTTTTGAGAAAGAGCCACAAAGAATCACTACCAGAACAGGACTCCTGACTTGCACCCAGCTCTGACTCGGCGTTTTCACTGTTCCCCCTTTTATCCCACTTGGTTCATGCAAATTTTTAAAAGCAACATTTTTAAGTGGCAATTTTTGTGATTAGTATACGAGTCTTCCGTGCTTGAAGCTGATAAAGACAGCTGTCACTCAACCAGAACACTTCCATTCACATCTTTTCTTAGAGAGAACTAAATTAAGCACAGGTGTTCAATTTACCATTTCTGTGATGCCCAAGTTAGTTCTTCAAAGCCATGAATAACTATCACCCGAATTGGTAGCACACAGGAACACCTTCCCCAAGTCACACAGAAACTGGTTACTAACTCCCCAGCTCAGGCAACTTCTGCTACCTGCACCCACTGGCTTCAACAGTTATATGGGGCTTGTCCTTCTAAGAGAAGCATTTACATCCTCCTCTCCTCCAAGCAAAGGGCAATCCCTCCACAATCATCAGACCTTCACTCCTTCATCCAGGGTGCTGCATACCCTGAAATCCTGGAAGTTTCTTCCCACCTGACTGCTACTTCCCTCAGGAGAATTTTTTAAACTGTTAGAAGCATGGTGTAAAATCCTACCATTGAACTATCGAGAAATTATGTTATTGTATTATTATCCTGCTAAAAAAAAACATTAATGAGCGGTCCTCGACAATGTCACTGCCCTTGTTTGCAACAGGTCTTTCAAGCAATCATAAGAAAAGGGTGAAAATTCTCAAAATTTTCATTTTTTATCCAAAGGCATTGGAATTAATCCATAGGATTTTCTTTTATCTTTCTGGTTTTATCTTTTTATCTTTTTTTAAGCTCCAACTGAACTTGGTGAGCCAGCCGCAATGTCGGGAGATGAAACCTGTTGTGTTCATGCCACTCCCCAAAGGCCACTGCAGTGCTTAAGGTGCATCCAGCGCACATGTTTAAAAACAAAAAGCTTTGTGAAGAGGTACCAGTCAGCACTGAACAAGCAGGAACAGCTACAAAGCCCAGTATAGCCTCTTGCAACAGATACGGGCTTAGGGCTGGGTGAAGTGCACAGGGATACACTTACTAGCTGTATTAGCTGAGAGTGATTCTGCCTCGCTGGTTTGCTTGGAGACTCCATGACACTCCCTTGCATTGCCCAAAAGTCAGCCCTTAACATCTAAATTTCCTCCTTGCCAAGGCAGTGTGGGTGTTCACAGGAACAGCACTGCTGCTGAGGGTGTATGTGTGTTCCCTCACCACAAGCAGTCCTCCCCCAAAACGTATGAAACCAAGAGGCTGCAACCTCATTGCAAGCCAAACTCATAAATTTAACTTTTCCAGTTCCCAAAAGCCTCAGACATAGTTTTCTGAGCACAGGGTGCCAAAGGGAATCATTACTAGAGGACTGACTCGTCCTGCATCTCCCCTGAAATACTGAGAGCTGAGAACGAGCAGAAGCTGGGTATCCTAGTCTGATACCTGGAAACCAGCACTGACTCAAAAACATACGGTTTGAGACTCCCTCCAAAACGTTTGGTAATCATTTATTCTGACAACTCCCTCTATTCCTAACCCCTAAGCAAACATCCAGCTCCTTTTTGAACCTTACTAAATTCTTGGCCCCGTCAGCATCCTGTGGTTGACTGTTCCAGCATCTAATTGCAATTCCTAACTGCTGCAGTCCTTCTCACTTGAACACCGAGCCCACTCCACCCACGGGAAAACCAAGAATGTTCCTGATCAAGCTCCTGACTACATCTGCTCCAGAGCAGAGCAGGGCTGCCCCAGGCCTCCAAAACCCACACACTGAACTGCCAGGAAGAAGGAAAAACACTGTGGCACGCTAATCCCTGCAGCAACATTTGCAAGAAGCACTTAATCACATGCAAAGGCCGAAAACAGGGCAGCTGAATCAGAAGAACAGGAAGGAGATGCTCTGGTTTCATCACAGCACACCTGACTGAAAGATGTGCTCTTGTAACACATCAGTCCCTAGAAAACAAAACAGAAGATACAGACCCAGTGTGTCAGGCACGCAGAACACGCCGGTGTTGTGTCATCTCCTCCCGTGCGTCCTGTACATCAGGCAGTCCAACTGGACTGGCCAGTTTCCAGAGTGAAATCATACAGTCTGCTACCAGCACTACGAATTTATATTGTCAGAAAGTCCTCATGTCATAGCCTGAGAGCAATTATCAATGAGGAATTATTGATTTTAATGTCAAACTGTGCAAGCACTTAAGAGGGGGAAAAATAGAAGGAAATGGCAAAGAACGAACAGACTAAAAGAATCACCCTCTTTCCTCACTCTGCCCCCATCCTCCTGACTAGGTGGTACCATCCTCAGAGATAATCATCTGACCACTCCATGAACCCACCCAACCCACCAGGCCAGGAGCAAACCCACCCACTCCCAGTGCTTCAGTTCTGCCAGCCTGCAGGTCAGGAGCAGCAGAAGGAAGGAAGAATGCAGGGCCTTTGTTTTAGGAGTGTTTAAACACATTATTAAAACCAAGCATCCAAAACCCAAAGGATCTCAGTATCACGGATTACTCTTGCAAATATCTGCATTTACTTTTAAAGTAAGCTTGTATGCAAAAGCCTTTTTTAAATCTCTTTAAGGAAGGTGCGTGTCTGGCTAGGAACAAGGTTTAGTAATGTCCAAACAGCCAGAGCCAGATAAGCTGTGGAGTATCAGCCCATTTGCTCTAGTGCATGAAGATTATCTGCTTCTCTGCATCCTGCAGTGTTTTATCCAACATACATGTGAATATATAAAAGTGTGTGTATATACACCTATACACACATACACAAACAGCCCTAAGATGCTTGGGATCCCCTTGGGGTGTCCATCCCAAAATAAAAAAAAATTAACCACAGATATGTCAAAAGCCTGTAGGTTATTTCACTTGAGGAACATGTTTCTCAATACAGATCAACTTTCTAACACAAGCCTATGTTTCTTATCCCAAAGCAGGGCTACAGGAGTTAAGCACACTCCACTTCACATAAAAAATTCCATTACCTGTAGCATCACCTCTAGCATCACCTTCAGCATCTGTTAACCACAGAACAAGAACATTTCTGAGGGCAAGCATATTGAGTCTCATGCCAAACTCCTCAATGGCACCTCAGATGAGCTCTCTGGGGTTACAGCTTACTACAATGTAAGAACAAAACAAACAAATCAATCTAACCATTCTTTCTCCCTTTTCAGTTTGGCACAGAAGAAATCACGTCAGCATCTTTGCACTGCCACTTCACCTGATAATAAGAATGTAAGGCAGTGAACTAAATCTTACATGCTACAATTCATATGCTAAATATATATGAAAACCAAACCCTGCTGCTTAACTTCTATTATAATCAGAAATCCTTATATCTGATCCTTATGGATTGAAAGAATGTTCCTTTCTTTTGCAAGGAAAAAAAAAAATTATAAACAAGAGTTGAAGTTTAGTATCGACATGAGGTAAGACACTATTTTAAGGTCATTTATTACGTTTCCCATGCAAGAAATACAAGAAATTTTAAGCTTGAAAGAAAATTTTATCACTGTATTTCACTACCAACATTTTGGCTGGAACACCACCCAAACTGACTCCAGATTTCAGTCCATACTAAAACTGGTGACAGTGTCCCTGAATGGGAAACAACAGAAAACTAAGTACAAGACTAAGTATTCTACTCTAAGTTGTTCTGTTTCTGCAAATGTATAAATGCAAACATGTACTTCCATTTCAATCACCTGCATTTTGCTACTTTCACATCACAGAAGAAATAAGATTTAATCTCAGAGGAGGTAAAGCAGCATGAATTAGTTAAGAAGTTGACCCATTTCCAGTACCTCTTCTACTTCGTATTATAAGTAACAGTTCTGTTGACTCAGATGAAATCTTTAGGATTAAAAAGAAAAATCAATCTTTCCCTTCAGGTTCAGGCTTTGTTTAGCTGAAAGAAATACTCCAAAACTCCTGTGAGGAAGAATGAGAAGTGATAAAACCCTGATCAACCTGTTGCCCGTGCTCCTCCACGGCCAGCCGAGCATCTGAAGGGCTTTCAGCTGCAGATCACTGCCCCACCTCCTCCCCACCGACGCAGCAGGTTCAGCCTGGAGCTGCCTCTCAGTTAAGCGCAGTTTCCAGCCTGCTGTCTCAGCCAGGTTTGCAGCCACGCACCGAGCACTTCTTTTGTATTCCAGTGACACCCCGTGGCATTTCCCTAAGACTGCAGGCTTTCCCAGTCCCAATAATCACATCATTAACCGTATGGGTAAGAAACAACGAATAAAAAACCAGATAAAGGACACTGCAACACCGAGCTGAAGGACTGCTGGTGCATGCACTGTGGAAAGAATCTATTAATGAATAGAATCTATTAAGAATCTTTTAATGCCTGAGCTTCCCGGGTCTTTTACTGCAACAGGGAGCTGCTCTAACACTGCAATATTCCTGTCTGAGTTACATGAGTGACTTCCAAGAGATATCCTAACTAGCACCGAGAGGACTGCAGCGTGTGATCATAAAGTCTCTGTTTTCACTGCATTAGAACACACCCACCCACCATTTCAAGAGTGTAATTTCTATATGCATCAGCATATAAAAAAAAAGAAAAACAAAAGACACAAGTGAATTCGAACAGCAGCCAAACAATTTTAATGCTTGCTCTTAACCTCGTGGAAAACACCCTCTTTACAAACAGCAAATGCCCTTGCTTTTGTCCTTCAGCTCTTTACCACATGAAGGAATATACTCAAAGTGGGTCTCTTAATACTGCACTGCAGGACATTTTGCATTTACTGAACACATCAAGGGCCACCCTGGGCATATCATGTGTCTCCTCTGAAATTATATCCTGCAATAACAGTAAACATTTTGAAACGTGGGAGAAGGGTGTGATAATTCACATTGTGCTGGTTGGTTAACCATAATATTTCTCAATAAACTACACATGTTTCTAATGGGAATGTTTCTTCACATGCAATTTTCAATGATGTAAAACATCAGGTTCAACAGATGGATGCACGTCAGAAAAAGATGCCCACAGACACACCAAATGGAAGGTGGGAAGAGAAATTTCACTGGCCCTTCAGTCAAAGATTCCATCAAGTCTTAAACTTATGAGCAAGACAGTGATGCTGAAGAGAAGTACACAAATGTGAAGGAAAGACAGAAAAGAAAAAAAACACCTAACCTGATTTTTAATTCCTCTGAGAACTCAAAAACTTGGGGAAAAAAGTTCTCTATGTGCTTCCTCATCACATGTTTATCCTTGTTTAGAAAGATTCATCAGCTACACTCCAGTAGAACACACTAAGAAAAAAGAGCAGAAAATCCTGTGGAGTGAGATCTGACAAAATTTTGTTTTAAATGCAAAAAACCTCTAAACATCCATCCTTCCTCTACACACTATGCCAGAAAGAAAAATATGTTTTTTAGAAAAGTTTTTTTCCTGCCTGAAAAATGACATAAAAAGGTGAGAAGAATCCTTTCAAGCTGCCTAACACAAGCTTATGTTTCCTGTCACTGGAGGACAACTCAAGATCCACACAGCATCGCTACAGCTTCACAAGTTTCACCGCTGTTCTCTCTCACAGATTTCTCATCATCTCCCTCTGCTTTTCTGCTGGAGACGTCCACCAGCTATAACGAAAAAAAAAACACTGTCAAATTTCCCTTTAAAATATAAGGAGACCAAAATGGCACTCCTTATGCTGGACCTCTCTTTCAAAACTCTTCCTGCCACGTAACTTGGGCTTCCTTGTCACACTATTCCCAGGAAAACTGTACCCTACACTTCTCACTTTGTTCTTTGTGAAATACCTTTCTTGATAAATAACAAAGCAACGTAAACATGCATAACAGGCAGCATAGTGAGTAAAGATCTCACTGTATTAGCCACAATGTACTCACTTACATTAATGACTGAGAGATCTCTGCTTAATGTGCCCTTAAAAACATCAAGAACAGAAATGCCACCACCTTACTGAGCAACCTCTTCCCATGCTTTTCTTAGAAAAACAGGGGTATTATTCGTAGGAGAAGACTCAGGTTATTTTGGGCTGCTTGTGCACAACAATCCAAAGACCACAGGACAAAACAAAACAAAAAGAAAATTATCATCCCAGTCTTGTGCAGCACGGCCAGGCAGGCAGTAGCAACAGCTTCAACAATTAAAATGTCTAGCATTAAAATTATTCTATAAGTACTGAGATTTCCTCCACTGAGATACCTCAGAACACAAAACAGGGCTGCTGACTTAACCTCAAATAACTTCTTTCGCTTCTTCGTGCTGAATACCTGTCAATGCAGAATTCTAGACACAAGCAGGAAAAAGTTTCTTCCCCAAGAAAGCTTCCATAGAAAAAATAATGCTTGTTAAGAAAGACAGAGAGCCTTTTTACCAGGGCCTGTAACGAAAGGACATGGGAAAATGGTTTTAGGCTGGAAGAGGGCAGGTTTAGAATGGACATAAGGAAGGAAGTTTTGTTATGATGAGGGTAACATGGAACAGGCAGCCCAAAGAAGTAGTGGATGCCTCATCACGAGGGGTCTCCATGGTCAAGTTGCTCTGAGCAACCCTCCAGCAGCCTTCCAGCACCTGAAGGGAGCCCGCAAGAAAGCCAGAGAGGGACTTCTCACAAGGGCTCGTGGCTGTAACTCTGAGGCACAATTTTTTCCTGTAGGAGTTGAGGAAAACCTAGCAAGAAAGATGCAATGAATATGACACTGGCAGATTGTTCCCAGTGAAGAGTGCACAGTGCTGAAGATCTCCAGCTTCACTGATCACAAGCTCAACTCAACATGGCTTAGGAGGAACAAGTGGTTTTGCCTCTCAGGAACACGCACGTTTATGTGACCATGTGCTCTTTCAGTCCATTTTATTTAATTATTAGGCCTCTTTTGAGATTTAAAAGCAAAATAAAACTGCTTGGCTTTGCTCAGACAAAGAGAAACGAAATAGAATAATGAAGCCCACAAAGAATAAGTTCACCTCTTCAGCTCCCCAAGCTAGCAGATCACAAGGCACAAGTCTTTAGAATTAGCTCCTAAAATCCTGAAACTTCTTCAGCCTTTCCAGAAAAATAATCTTTCATGTGAAGAATACAGATAAAGAGACCAGTCCAAAACAGAACAGCCTCTCAACCGGGCCTGTGGCAGATCTGTAGTCTCTCAAGAGACAACTCAACAGGCACACACTGCTTTTTGTACTGAACACAAGTATCACAGACTGGTTGTCCAAGTAACAACAACTACTTGAGGCCTTGTGCAACCCAGGTTTGCTCGCCAGTCTGAGGCCGGGTGGAACTGAAATTCTTTGTCATCGCGCTCTTACACATACACAGCAACCTCCCTGCCAGATATTGTAGCATCTCCTAAATGTAGTCTCTCCTAATAGAACTTTCTCATTTCTTTTTTGAGGATTTCTATTGCATCATTTACATTTCAAGCTGTCACTGGCACAATCCTGGTTCTGCCTTACACACAAAGCAGGACAAAGCATTTGCTTTACAGGCAAAGCATGCTCTGCTCTGTTTAATGCTCTCCCTACCTTTCTGCCTCTTCTGCTGCAAACAGCAGTCAGTGCTGCACACTTCTAGACCCTATCTATCAGTACCCCACAAAATGCCAATTGCTTTGCCTGACAGGCTATCATAATGTCCGCAGTTTCATGTTCCAGGGTCCTCATGCAGTAGACGTAAACAAATAAAAAAAAGGTAACGAGTTTCTGGCCAAAAATTGATGCTGTGCTGCTCCGTTTCCTCTAGTGATGCCTTCAGGGCAAAGTGACTCCAATAACTTCCCTAGCCATCATTTCCTCCAGCAGCAGGGAGGGCTGAACATCCCAGCTCCGTCCTGCACGGCACGAGCAAGTGCTGATGCCCATGTGTGCCCACACAGCAGGCCTGGCATCTTCCAAAAAAACATGAGCTCCCCGAGTGTCCACTGCACAGAATAAGAACACAGAACGAGTGCAGGGGATGTATGAAAAAAACAGCGTGAGGAAAAGAAACAAAGAAAAGTCCATCAGTCCATCTACCCCACCCCAAAAAAAAACAGGAGCAAAATCTGCTCTGTGTCGGAAACTCCCACAAGATATCTTGATTTCGAGCAACTGAATGCATGCACAGGTAGTTATGACTCTGAGAGAGTAACACACATAACAGACTAGAGCAAAACTGGAGATCCATTATATATCAGGATGTAACATAGCATATCTCATCAACCAGTGGTACAGGGCAAGCTGGCGTGCTCAGAACTGTTCTGTCTTCACTGCGGAGATTACCAGCACACCTCTAAACCAGTTCATCCACTCTTTAGAAGGTTGTGACAGAACAAAAGAAAGTAAGGTTTAAAACAAGAGGGACAGTGAAAAATAGGGACAGAAATATGAACTTCAGTAGGAACCTCGGGATACACAAAGCACACATTCCATTAGGCACAAAAAACAAAAGACGTCTTTTAAAAACAGAGGAAGAGCAACCACCTACCTTTCAAAAGGGGCTGGAAAGTTGGAATTTCCTGCAGTTTTATGACATCTGGATCATTGCTGACATTCCGTGAGGATTGTGTTCCTGGGGCTACCACCACGATGTCATCCATTTTTGCGCGTTGCTTGGCTGGCAAAGGAGATGCTGGAAGAATATGGGAGGGAAAGGGAACAATCAATAAGCAGATTCCATCAGAATCCAACCCTACGTGAATGTTGCTCTATTTAACACTGCACAGGTATGCTTTTTATAGTACAAACACATCACCGAGATCACTGGAAGGCCCTAAGCTCCTTTCTCTCTTTCCAAATCGGGTTAACAGCTGATTCTGAAACACCTGCAGCACTGACACCCTCCCGACTCCTCCTCCCTCTGTGCCCACTGTTCTCCCAGCTCTCCGGCTCTGCCTCCCCCGGCCCGGGCGGTGCCCCCTCGCCGTCACAGGAAGGGCCGGGCCGCTGCTTCCCAAGGGAACAGCTGTTCCCTGCTGCACAGCCGCCGCCCCTCGCCACCGCCCGCGGGCAAGCCCTTTTCCCGGGGGGGCAGCCCCTTTTCCCGGGGGGGGCAGTCCCTTTTCCCGGGGGGGCAGCCCCTTTTCCCGGGGGGCAGTCCCATTCACGGCGCCCTGTCTCTATTATCCCCCTCCCTCTTCCCCTCTCCCTGCCGGGCCCCGACCTGCTGCGCTGGGCTCCCCCGGCCGGCTCTCGGCCTCGGCGCTCTGCTCGGCTCCCATGGCGGTGCCCGCTCGTTCCCCGCTCGTTCCCCGCTCGTTCCCCGCTCGTTCCCCGCTCGTTCCCCGCTCGTTCCCCGCTCGTTCCCCGCTCGTTCCCCGCTCGTTCCCCGCCTCCCGCAGCGCGGGGGCAGCACCGCAGCCGCGGCCGCCCACGGGGTTCCGGCGGGCCGGGTGATGACGGCGGCGGCTCCGCCCGAGGGCGGTGCTCCGATCGGGGCCGAGGGGCGGTGCGAAGCATCGCTCATCTGCCGGGGAGGGAGCTTGAGGGAGGTGACACTACTGAGTGAGATCGCGTCTGGAGTACTGCGCGCCCCTCCGGGCTCCTCAGGGTAAGAGGGTCCGGCAGAGGCCACAGAGATGATGAGGGGTCTGGAGCGTCTCTGTTACGAGGAGAGGCTGCGGGAGCTGGGCCTGTTTAGTCTAGAGAAGACTTGATAGGGGATCTCATTAATACATATAAATATCTCAAGGGCAGGTGCCAAGAGAATGGTGCCAGAGGCTTTGGTGGTGCCCGGCAACAGGAGACAAGGAGTAATGGCCATGAAGTAAAACACAAGAAGCTTCATCTCAACACAAAGAAGAAATTCTTTACACTGAGGGTGGCATATTTTCATCTCTGTGCATATTTTCACATTCACTATCATTACAGTGCCCTCACACCATTAACACTATCCCAACAGTCCCAGTAAAGAAGGAGTTTCACCACCCTCCACCAACCCAGCCAGACCTTTGGCCTTATTTTTCGACTTCTTTCTGCTTGGCTTCTTCCATCACCACTCTGCAAGCAAAGGCAGGTGGCAACTGCAACTTTGTCTGACCTGGGCTTGCTTTTAGTATTCATTTCCACTGTCATTCACTGTGTGATGCAGTTAATAGGTGACACGTTAAGTGTTCACATTCTCTTACAGCTTTTTCTTTAAGCAGTCAGTGTTACCAGTTTATCAAAAGAGAGATGCCTGGCTAGAAAGAAACATTTTCTTAAACAAGTGCAGCTGAAAATTTCAGATAAAAACACCCCACCAAGAATGTGAGAATCACAACCGAACATTAAGAACTGCCCCAAAACAGCCATTTGATGCAAAATGTGATGGTGGGTTCAATCTCTTAGAACAATCATGGCCAAAAAAAAGCCAAATTAACAGCCATATTAACAAAGGGGACTGACTGGGCATCAAGAACATCCATCCCTTGCCATCTAACCATTACAATATATAAAATAACCCGCCCTTTGGTATCTCTTCAGGTAACGTACCATCTCTAAAATGTCTTTTAATTACAGGAAACTAAATAAAAGGTCTCGTTCCTGAAAAAGAAGGAATATGTCCTATAATCCTTCCATTCTTTGCACTCTTTGTCCCTGGGCTACTTTTACTCCTAAACACTACCCCAAAAAAATAATAAAAAAAAAAATTAAAAAAGAGGAAATGAAAAATTTCCAAGGAAAAACATTACTTAAGCAAGCAATGTCACAGAGACAGCTGAGGGAAGAATGGTTAAGCCACCAGTCAGTGGTCCCAGGAGACAGGCTATTCCTCAAACCCCCTGTGCTTGGCTGTGGTTTGGACAGGATTACTCAGGTAGCAAGGAGTCTCTTACACAGCCATGGAAATACATCCATGTCCATTTAGTCCAGGCAGCAAGTCAGGTAGGCAGGTAGCTAGACAGGTAGGTAGGCAGGCAGGCAAGAAGGCAGGCAGGAGGAGGAGGAAGGAGGGGAGGAGGAGGAGGAGGGCGGGCAGGCGGCCCGGGCCCGCCTCCCGCGGTCCCTCCTCCCGGACGTGCCGGGGCACCCGCGGTTTCCCCGCGCCGCCCTCACGATCCTCCACCTTCCCGCCGCCGGGCGGCAGGGGGGACAGCCCGAGGGTGCCCCCAGGAACGCCTCCCCGCCCGGGGAATAGAGGAGGCACCTCGGCGCGGCCGGCCAAGAAACCCGCCCTCCCGGGTCACCATGTCCCCGGGTGGCGGCCGGGGCTTGGTTCGCCTGCTGCTGATCACCTGCGCGATGGCCGGGCCGTCCCTGAGCCAGGAGTGTTCGGCGGAGAGAATGGAGAATTCCATCATCGACATAGACTTGTCCCTGCCCCGGGGTGTCCGGGGCGCGGAGCCGCTGCGCGTCCCCGGTGCGGGCGCTTGTGTGCGCGCCTGCTGCTCGGGGCACAGCCTCGCAGGTAACCTCGGCCGCCCTCCCCGCCGCTGCCCGCCACCCCAAAGCCTAAGATGCCTAGAATGTATTTAGGAGACGCGCTACAAAGTGACTGATATTTTAAAGCACTGATGGTTTTTGTATTTAATTTTAGCCAAAAATGAGAATGCTTACCCATCTCTGTGGTGGCTGGTTTGCATCGAGCTCTTGGAGCAGCAAGGAGGCAAAGCAGGAAGTAGAAACGACAGGGGTAGAGGTGACCCTCCCAAGCAGCGAGACGACAAGCAATTCCTGGGATGTAATAGGGAAAAACGTGTAAATAATTTTCTTCCCCATGAGTTTATCAAGGGGGTTTTCAGATTTATCAGGATCTGTAAGCGAGAAATTGTTATATGAAGTGGTGCCGTTGTGGTACAGGTAAGGGGAAGATGAGGGATTAGACTCATCATTTCCCCAATTTTATTTGTACAGGAAGAGGAAGGTGTGACCTTTTGTATTTTGGCCACGGGCCATTCTTTTGTAGTCCTTGGCTGTTCTTCCTGTAGGGATGTTATGAGTTAGTAGTTTTCCTCTTACTCACATGAAGAAAAATTAATGAAATAGAGCTCATTATCATACTGCTATAAAAGTTCTTATTGCTGAAACACACATTTATGATGTTTTGCAGGAGACAAGAAGTGTAATTTGGTAATTTTTTATGCTGGAAGAACAAGAGCACATCCAAACTGCTACCTGTTTCACTGCCCTACCACAGACGCTTGTCTGATGAAACCTGCAAAAGGACTTGTGAGCTACAGGATAACCACAGGTAAATAACAGAGAGGTTATTTAATAATAATAATTTAATAATAGCACCCACACTAGAGGACTTTTCCACCCGTGAACTTTCAGAAGTGGCCAGAAAATAGGTTTTTTGTGTTTTTAGTAAAAAGTTCTAAGCCAAACCCTATAAATTGAGAATGTTGCCCCTTTGCTTTGTGGCAAATGGATGGGCAGGTATGTGGTGAGCTTCTTTGTGGGCCCGGCTTCCTGCTTGGAATAACATCATGACCCTTATAAAATTCCTTCACGTTAGACTGAGAGCTCCTCATCATTTGCCCTTGCTTAAAACAAAAAGAAGCTGCTGCCATGTTGATATATTCTAGAAGGAAGATTTCCTGGATGTAACAATGAAGATCACACAATGCAGTGGAAGTACCATGCCCTTTTTAAAGGGCCCATGCTATGCTGATCAGTAATTGGCAGTGGTAATTATCATCTTCTGTTTTCAGTAAGGGAACCTGAAGTGCAGAAGCTGAGGCTGACAGGTATTATGACACAGAATTTAAATGTCACTGTGTATGTTTTAAAGAAAAGAAGTTCATGATGCCTCAGTTTCATTAGTCATTACCTCCCAGAGCTCCCTTATATCTCTCTTTCCAAAAAATACAAATAAAGGAAGGCTATGTTAGTCAAAAAGAGATTTAATAATTAAATACTGGTATTTCTGTTTCCAGACACCCGTGCCCCAGAGGATAAATCCATCAAAACTGAGAACTTTTCTTCAAATGAGTATTCTTTGTCTTCGGATGCAGAAGCCTTTTTTTCTCACAGTCAGGACAGCCCTCAGAATCCTACTGCCACTTTGCAACAATCGGTGTTTCATCAGGCATCTGAACTCGTGAACCACATAGGCAAGCATTTAGACAACATTGAATTTCATACAGATTTTCCCGAATCTCAAAGGGCAGAACAGTCAGAGAGCTTAGATTCCATTCCAAGGGAGAAAGAAATTAACCTGCCACCAAACATGTTTTCTGCTGTTCAGACTGGAAATCCCACTGCTTCATTCCCCACCACTCAGTCTGGTGCTCCTGAAACCAGCAGCGCTGCTCTTCCTCCTCTGCCTGCAAGTACCGCCCAGCTGGAATTTCATACGACCCCTCTGCATCCTCGTGTTGCTAAACCTGCCATCACCCCCACCACAGCTACCTCTCCTCCTGCCACAGCCTCTGCAGCTAAACCTGGTACCCCTGTCACCAGCATCGCTGCTGGTCCTCTTTCCACTCCCACAACTTCTACGACCAAGCGAGTGACCCCAAACTCCAGACCTGCTGCTGCTCCATCAGGGCTCAGGACTCCAGCCGTGTCTCCTGAGCCAACAGCTCTCTCTCGCAATCACATCAGCCACGGAACCCTCCCCTCTTTTTCAGATTCCATTCTCTCTGCTGGCGGTTCCCCCGCATCTCCCCAAAACGACCTTCAGGGTGATGACGCGCCTGACTCAGAAATCCACCTGTCAGAGGGTGTTCTGGGAGGGAAAGGTGCTGTTCAGCTGGGGGAGAAAAGCAGCCTTGTGGCAGCTTTGCTTTTTGGGGTGGTGTTCTTGTTGCTAGTTATTGCGCTGACAGGGAAGAAAATCCACGAGTCTCTTCAGAAGAGGCATTATACCAGGCTGGATTACCTGATCAATGGAATGTACGCTGATGCCTGATGGGGAGAGGGAATAACATTTTAGGGAGCACCTCATTTTTGAGAGGGCAACTCTGAAATGGAACAGTAGATGCTGAAATCTCAGAAGAGGATGGATTCCTTTTCTCTCCTCTAATAGAAAAGCAGAAGGCGGGATATGGGTTTGGTGGGGAAAAGAAATTGCTCTTTCTATGCTGAACTATAACGTCTATCATTTTTGATTTATACTAAATCCTGAAAATAAACACTCAAATCCAAGTTAATCTAAGAAGGTCTTATATTTAAGGAGAAAAAGCATTCCATGAGCTTAATTTGTACCGTGACAAGATTAGTGAAATAGAAGTTTTATAATAAATTGAGTACCTGTGCAGCAGGAGGGTGTTTTCAGTGCTATTTGCACCAAATACCATAGTGTTACATGATTGCCTGGCAATCCTATTTGCTCTATTTGTAGCTATAAAGGAATACTTAGTAATAGAGCTTTGCATTCAAAGTATCCATGTCAGGCAGCATAACCAACACCAAACATCCCGGCAGAGAAGGAAGGGTGACTCCTGAATGAGAGGAAACAATTCTGTTGCAAAATATGAAATGTGACTCACACCCAAGAGATTGTTGCACCTGTCAAGCTTAGTGTGGTGGGAAGCGGGCGTGATCCAAAAGTGGCCTCAAGGCAAGTTTTCTGAAAGCTCTGAGAAAATTCCCTGAAAATTCCATTATTCAGAGATCAAAGAAATGTCAAGAAGCTGAATTCTTACTATAGGGGGGGGGCTGCACACTGCTTTATAGATACAAACCCAGCTGTTCTGTAAATGAAAGGCATTCTGGATAACCTCTTAAAGGTGAACAAAATTAACAAATGAAAAGTATCTCAAATTCATCAGCTTGTGACTGCACTTTGTTTAACCTCAGGTGTTTCTTTTTAACAGACATTTTCAGAGGTTTGTGGCCAAGGAATGTGATAAGAGGGAACAACTTTTCTAGGAGATGAGTTCACAGACTGATAAGGACTGGGTCTAGCTGTAAAAAATGCAGATGCAGACCTTAGGTTGGCCATAATTTACTCTCACGAGAACTAAAACCTCACAAGAAGCTTTCTCTGCTGCAGGTGAGCTCACGGCAGCTTATTTATTGCAGGAGAGGTGCTGAAAACAACCCCTGAATCCTCACTGTGCCTTTCTGCTGTCATTAGCTGGAGGGGAAGATGGTTGGTATTAATTTATCAGGTTACAGTAGCAAAATGTTCAAGGGAAGACAAGCAGGTATATCTTGGGGTTGTTCAGAGCACTGGGCACGTTTCAAATGGGTTTGGATCTTTCTAGAGGAGCCTTTACGAGCCGTGTTTGAACACTAGAGGGCAACAATAGTTTATTAAATGGAATTGACGTGTTCTGAGGATGACAATTACAAAAAGTTTTAATTAGTTCATTTTTTAACTCTCCAAACAGCGGATATTTCGTTCCAAAAAAAATGTTTTATAGGAAAGCTTTTTGTTTACTGGAAGGTTCTGGGTGGGAGATTATTACCAAGAATATGCCTCCATCTTTATTTTTAATAACTACCTAGAAATCAATTAAGAGGGTAAAAAAAGATTTGGGTGCTCCTTGAAATAATAAATTGTCCCAACATCTTGCATTTGTTTGGCCTTACCTTACACATCTCTGAAAAGAGGAAAACTTCATAAAACATCACAGACATTAAACCTAAAGATTAACCATTAGAGGGCAATCTTTTCTGATCTGAGCAGCTCAGCTTGCTTTTCTAGTGCATTTTGAGAATTTGACTCATAAAAACAACACCCACGAAGAGGTGTCATGGTTAATGATCCACAGCCATACTCTTGAGGAGCTCAGTGTCTTTGATGACCTGAAGACTAATTTTTATATTAATATAAAAATTAAGACATAAACATGAGTGTGACTATAAATATGAAATATATACGAGAAATACACATATGATTCTTCCTTACAAAGTTTGAACCGAAGAGGGATGAGCCTCTTTGCTTGCCATAAACTGCACTTTAGCCCAGAAGTGGCTCCTGTGAGTGGCAAAAGAGCTCCTTCCTACATACAGGTGGTGTCTTACACTGTGTGCATTATATAAATTGAAAATTGTTGTAGAAAAGATTGCCAATTACTGTGACACAGTGACTTACCTTTCTTGACCACAGGCATAAATTCTAGTCACTAATCTCTGTGACTAAAAGAGAGCAAGGAAATGTGCAACGCTTCACCGGTAACTAATTTTTAAACTTCAAAGGCTGCAGCGCAAAGCAGAATTGTTAAATATTATGCATATTGCAAAATGCTGAAGGGGTTTGAAAAGGAAATATTCTTAAATTGTTGTTGCTTAAAAAGGCACGCACGTTATGGTTAATAGAGCCCAGATGCTGACTTGGTTTTGAAAAGCTGAGCAAGCTAAAACAAAATAGTGTTTCGGTGTATGTCAGCCTGAAATGTGAGCTCTTTTAAAGGGATGTTTTTTGCTGTATCAACATAGCATTAAAAACACTTTACGAATTTTAGAACAGTAACTTTTCTCAAATGACGTTTTTATAACGTGCCTTTGAAATGCAGCTACGGCTGAATATTCACGGGGAAAGTTTGGGACTTGCCCTGTGGTCTGGTGGGCAGTGCCAAATTAAAATCACAATCCTGCACGGTTCATGCTGAGAACCGTGACCACTGAAGAAGCATATCCTCAAGCAGTCCTGGGTGAGCTTGTTTCCTTTGCTAGGTCTGCCAGGTCTCCTCAGTGTGACAGCTCTCCTCCAGTGGTTTGTAACTTCACTCCTGAACAATTACAGGGCCCTGTTAAAGTGACAAAATACGTGAAAAAAAAATGCTGTGGCAGCTCCAGAGAGGCACAAAGTTACGCCATGTGCTGGGCCCTGCCTTCTGTTTATCACACTGCTTGACACCAAACAGCACCCTCAGGAGGAGGGGGAGGAAAGCAGCCCCTCAAACTGCAGCCCAACAACTGTGCCAACAGCAGAAGAAGAAATCCAAGAGAAAATCAGTTTGCTTAGTGAGGGATGAAGAGGAAGCAGGGCCCTCAGAACAGGAGGAACAGGCAGGGCCAGAGATAATCCCCCAATCCCCATCCCCGGGATAGGATTTTAGCTGCCACTTAGGGAAGAACCCCCGGTGACCTGGCTGCTCCAGCGCTCGGATGTCGTGGCCCACGGTGTGGAACTGGATGGTAGTGAAGCCAAGCAACTGGAATGCCTGTCCTGGGATGTGGGCACTGGGAAGAGGACAGAAACTCTCAGCCTCTGGAGACAACTCCTATTGTCAAGCACGAGGGAAAGGTGTTCTCTCGAGGGATCGGGCTCCCAAGAGACATAGTCAAGACACCAGAGCGTTTCCAGCAGAAACAGATAAGATATGAGGGGGAATGGCATGTAGGGAAATGTGTTTTGTGACGCAGAGTTCAGGCTGGAGGTTTCCCTCAGCTGTGCACTGTGCGATGAAGATACAAACAATTCATTACAGGTCTGCAATCCTTCTCCAGAGGTTAATGACAGACTGTGCAAAATTGTGAGTATGGAAGAAGTATAAGGAAACTGTGTAAGAAAACAAACAAACAAACAAACCACCAACAACCTCTTTTCTTCTCTGATTCCAATTAAACAGTGAAAATAAATTAAAAAATCTGTTCCTTCTGCCCGCTCCTGCAAAACCAACAAGGGTTGGACACAGGTTATCTACTGTCTAGGCTACGTTTTTGCATGGAAAGCCCTTCCCCTCTACTATCCATGAGGATCTTGCTTGAGTTTGCTAATCCTCCCAGCTGACAGCATAGTAACAGAGGAGGCACTTTCATCCATCAGTCAAGGACAACATTTTGTTAATGTAGACCTGGCTTTGGGCAGGTCTCGCTGCTGAGTTGCATTTGAAATATACTTCTTTTTATAAAAAAATGATGAGGTTTTGTTCGGTTTTGTTTTTACACAGTAGAAGTTGAGAGTCTGATATCACATGTCACCAGGAGCCTGTCCTTAGGATCAGTCAACAATGCCCAGGCCTTTAAGCTGGCCCAGATGTTACCTCCTACTGTAATAACAAGAAAAGCTATGAAAATATGTGTTGAACAGACATGAAATTAAAACTTAAATGTTTCTAGCAATCCAGAAAATAATACCAACTTTGGAACGCAAGTGTATCAGGTGTTGCTGTGAAGTTCTTCTTCTTCATATCATTATTCTGCTCACCAGCTGTCACACTCTGTGAGGGAGAACGTGAAGTAGACATTTAGACTTAATGTTCCTTGTTGAAACAATGAAATAGATTTTCTGACCTAGAGGAAAGCAAGCTGCATTTTGTATTATTTATTAGGAACAAACGGAGAAGATGAGGAGGGAAGGGTTTTTTTCTTTAAATCTTAACTTTTTAGCTTCTTCGGGAGAAGGGCACGTTTACGTGAATACAAGAGGGGAAAAAGGCTAAGTTATGTTTAAACACAGCGTATTAGCTACTCATATATTCTTTGTGACTACTGCTCTAAGCAGCACAAACCCATCTTACCACATTTAGTTTAACAAGGTGTGGGGGGGAGATAGATAACCCAAAGCACCCACAAGAGTGCCGGGAAATAAATCACGCACCATTACCTCAGCCGAGCAGCAATTCCCTTGCTGATGTGGGGGGACACACGCCTGCACCCCTTGCTTAGGGAAAGGCCAAGGATCACCGCTGTACACACCGGGTGTGTGTGTGTGTGTGTGTGTGTGTGTGTGTGTGTGTCCCGGCCGTGTCCCCGCTCCCCTCACGGCTCCCCCGCCCCTCAGCGGGGCTCTTTGTGCGCCCGGGCCGGCGCCGCCGCCGTTCTGGGTGACAAGTAGTCCCGGCCCCACGCTCCGTGCCGTGCCGTGTCGTGCCGCAGCCGGCGGAGGGGGCGCGAGGGGGGAAGCAAAGTAGTCCCGCTGGAATGCGACCGCGGCCGCCGCCGCCGCCTCGCCCCGTCCGCGTCCGTCTCCCCCGCGGCCCTAATCGCCCTGCCGCCCGCCCGCCCTCCCGCACGGAGCTCCGCCGGGCCGCGGTCCCCGCCGCGCGGCAAGAGGCTCGCCCGCCCGCCCGCCGGGGAGCGCTGCCGGGGGGCGGGCGCTGCGCCCGGCCGGGAGGAGGCGGGGAAGGAGGCGGAGAGCGAGGGCTGTATCCGTGCGCCGGAGGGAGGGAGGGAGGGAGGGAAGGAGGGAGGGGGACGGAGCGCGGCGTCGGCGCTGAGCGGCGGCCGCGGCCGGCATGGAGGGAAGCGCCCGCTCCCGCGGCGCCGCGCCGGGCCCGGGGGCCTGCTAGGCACGGGCGAGGGGGGGGAACCTCCGCGGCCGCCCTTCCCCGCCTCCCCCCCCCGCCTACCCCCCCAATCTTTTCCCGCCGCCTCCCCCGCCCGCCTGGAAGCATGAACTGGCAGCGGAGGGGCCGCTCCTCGCCGCCGCCTCCCCGCCGGTGAGAGCGAGGAGGGAGGGAGGGAAGATGGGGCCCGTGCTGCGCAGCCTACTCGCCTGCAGTTTTTGTTCGCTGATGAGAGGTGAGCGGGGAGGGGCAGGGGGAAAGTTGCCGGGCTGGCGGCGAGAAGGGGCCATGTTTGGGCGTGCGGGAGGGGAGCGGCCAGGCCTGGCTGCCGGCGGGGCGCGGGGCCCGGGCGGGGAGAGGAGAGCAGAGCAGAGCAGAGCGCTCCCTCCCTCCCTCAGCGCCGGCCGCCTCCTCCTCCCCGCTTCGGGAGCCACTCACCCGGCCCAGCCGGGAGCTGACCGCCCCCCGAGCCGCCCTATTGTTGTTTTCAAGTTTTTTTCCTTCTTTTTATTTTTTTTTCTTTCCTAAAAAAGAGCTCCCCGTACTACCTCGCGTCCCCCATCTCTCCTCACCCCCCCAGCAGTCCGTGGGCTCTGGGGCATTGCTGGGCCGCGCCTATGCCAGGCCGGTACCGCTGTCCCCATTACCAGGCTGCTCTCCTTTCCCCCCCCACGAGTGTCGATCGTGCCGGGAGCCCCGCGTGTCCAGCGTGGGGAGGCTGGAAAATGCTGGTGCTTCACCGACACTTCACTCCTCGCAGCGAAGCGAGCGAGAGGAGGAATGAATGCAGTGCTTCCCTCAGCCGGGCTGGCTCTGCGCTGGCACTTCGGAGAAGTTTGTGTTTCACGGGTGAACCGCCGCGGATGCTCGTACAGCTTTAAATCAGCCCCACGGGGGGATGTCACTTAAAGCAGCTGAGCATTTTGGTTCCACTTCCCGACTCCGACAGAATTTCTTGTCTTGCAGGGTGCAGTCTGAAAGAAAACAGGATTTTTTTATTATTATTATTTTTTTAACGCTGTAAATCTAACTACTGTAGCTGTAACTAATGTAGCTGTTTCTCTGGGTTGAGTATTTCTGGGAAGGAATCGTCTGTGGTGTTTGCATACGTCATTTTGCTGTTTACTCGATTTTTTTTTCTTACTAGATGGGGAAGAGGTTAATTGCTGACAGTTTACCAACGACACTTTGATTTAGAAAATTCATCCACGCTAGAGTGTTTTGGTTAAGATTGGACTAACTCAGGTTAGGTGGTGTAGGCTGAAGTAACCGCTCTGTCTCCAATTGCTCGATGCTCTGAGAAACAAAGATTTTCATCTCCTCCATGGCCTTTTTTTTTCCCACTCTGTGCATCTGTTTGCCATATTGTATCCTGTTTGCAGAGATACAAATACACTTATTTAAATAGTACGTGTAACATTTCGTACTTCTGTATTAACAGTTAAACCCCGATTTTCAAAAGCTGAGTTGAGTCTGGAGTATAGGGAGAAACGGTTTCCTGATTAGTTTATTTTGATAAGTAACAGTCATGCCCGTTCTTAATATACCGTGTTTGTCTTTAGTGTTCAACCTAGTTCAAATGACAGCACAGAAACAGCTGTTGCACGTGATGTCAGACAATGCTGTTCCTTTAATTTCTTCAAATCTCAAAATAGTGGCGTGTGCTTTTGCAGATTTTTGTATATTTGATGCTTAATAGGACGCTTTGAAGAAACATTCAGTTTATAAATCGTGTGACTGTCATTTGTTTTCTTGTCTCTCATCTCTGTTGCCAAGGCCACTTGTGTCTGAACAGCATTTTTGGTTTTTCTGTGTTCGTGGTTCCCTCCTGTCCGATCACCTACCTGAAGTAATAATCTTCTGTTTTGTGACGTGATAGTAATTTTCCTGCTGACTAATTGTTACTTTAGGTGGAGATGAACAGCAGGAACAGTTGAACCGTGAAGAACCAAAAATCAAATTTTAATGCATATATATCCTCCCTCATAAACAGCATCTGTGCAAGTAGAATTGGTTCAGATAAGCTGTGCTGAGTTCAGAGGAGGTGTCAGCAGTTCCTCAGTGAGGCAGAGGCAATGCCAGCATGAGTATGAATAAGCTTGTACATGAAAGTAGAGGTGAAGTTATGAAGTTCACTGTTTGGTTTGCGAATTCGGTGCCGTGGAGGATGCCAGGCCAGCAGTGCTGGAGACAGAAACTCAGAAATGTAGTAGTGAGTGTTTGTGGATTGCAGCATCCCCGCTGCTCCCAGAACTAGCCTCCCTGCTCTCGTAAAAAAGGCAGATGGACCGAGGTTTACAGGACTGAACTGTGGTCATTACTCTGAGGAAACTCTGGTAGACTTGTTCAGCTCTCTGGTAAGGAGTGAAATTGGTACCCTAAATACACAAGGACTTGAAGAAGTACAAGACCGTTACTGGCTGGAAACTGTTGCACAGGGCAAGGCAAAAACCTGTCAAAAGTCATCCGAGGACTGTGATAACCAGATGCTACTGATGTTTTGAGGGCAAGTGTTTGCATTTCTAAGAGCCAGCAGGTTACTGTCATGACATCTTGCTGTGGAGGTTCTGTGCTTTGGGGTTGGGTTGTTGTTTTTTGGGGGTTTTTTTAGTGTTATGGCTGGTGGAAGAAAGAGGTCACTGGTCCCTCTTGGCCATAAAACTCTTGTTTGAATGGGAATCTTATAAATGATGTTTGTGCAGATCTACTGAATATTGCAGACCTCTGTGCTTGAGGTCGGTCAGTGGAGAAATGAAAATGCCTCTCTGGTAGCGGACATTTTAAAACTTCACTTCCCTCTTACGCATTGGGAAGAGGGTTTGTATTAATCCATTATTATCGTTCTAATATTGTTATTGTTTTAATTGGTTTTAATCTGTTGCTTCTTGGCTTTCATAAACAGATCGTTGCTTTTTTGCATTTCTTTTTTTAGGTAGATTCGTTTACATGTTTTTAGAAGAGCTTAATGTTCAAGACTTTCTAAGCTGTAACTGGTGGTGTGTGCACGTATTTTTCTACCAGAAGTCAGAGGAGGGGACAAGGAGTAGGTTTTTGCTTCTGAAGCACTCAGGTTAGAGATGAAGTGTGGTGTTGCCGGTGTGGTTTGTGCCTTCAGGTGAAGGGTCTCTGTACCTTGGACTGTACAATACTTCTTCATTACATGATGCCTCAGAAATCACTGTGCCTTTGTCTGCCATGATTTCCGATGCATTTTCCCCTTTTACCTCTTCAAAAAAAATCTAAGATTAATGTGATCTAACGTGTTACAAAGCCCACCATTACTCTAATAGTTCTTCCAGTTGTGTCTGTGATATAGTTCACTTATCATCAGATTGCTGTGGCTTTTGTTTAAAACTGAAAAATTAAGACTTAGTTTGGTGGTATTTTTTTCTATTTCTTGGAGGTCAGGTGAAATAGCACATTTGGCAAGGTGCACTGAAGATACAGGGAAGTTCTGGGTATTGGGCTAAACTCTCTATATGTGGTCAGAGGTGTATGCAGGTAAAGGATCCCTCAGTGTGAGTTACATGAACATAATCAGGTGGAAAGCTTTGCTCTTGTCTCACAAGATGGTTAGGGGAGACATGAACTGTATTCATGTTTCATGTGCAGAAGGGCTTTTTGTTTTGTTTTGTTTTTCTTCAGGAAGATAGGTCAGGCTCGGGCACATAGGAACCTTTTAAACTCTGTCTTTGGAAGCTGGAGAAATCTGATTCCTTTGGACATCTGTAATCCACCTTTATGATGATGTCGCGTCTCAAAAATGCCAGCATTAAAATTATTTGCTGCGGTGCATGGGATATGGGATTCACTTTAGTTCAAATCCAGTAGAGCAAAGATATTTTTTTTCTTCCTTCTGAGAGGGTGGGCTAGGAGAAGAAAACAGGGAGAAACAGGTCTCAGTTTCTGATCCGTCACCGTTCATCTCCTCTAGCAGCCAGTGTGCAGACTTAAATACTATATTCTTTGTCCCCAGCATATTTAACCTCATTAATTTCCTATGAAATGGTAAATACTCGGGTTGCTTTGCCAGTGCTTTCTTCAAAAGAGTCCAGTTCCTTGTACTGTAGGGAGGGGTCTGTGTTATTGCTGAGTGGCACCAGAGATGCAGTTGTAATTAAAGCTTTTTTGCATGATCCTGCTTCTGGCTGAGCTGGTGGCTCGTCCGTGTCTGGGATTGTGCTCGGCTCCTCTTCCAGTTCTCCTGCTGAGGAGCCCTCACACTGCAACCCACTCAAGAGATTCAGGTGGTGAACTGCCACCCACTTCTTTGGTGGCACTTGGGAGCCATTTGTTCTTTGGAAGTGGTTGGTGGCGGTGAGGCAGTATTACGATGATATGGAATTTCCCCCAGGCTGGACTTTTACCAGCGAGTGATTTGAGTTGCTTAGGAAGATATGGGGGGATGCAGCTGCCTTGCAGACTTCAGGGATGGTCTGTTCCCATTTACAGTTGGCACTAACTTTAAGTGAGCCCTTGAACCCGAATGCCGTGGCTCACCGGAGATGGCTGCTGGTGTGCGCGCTTGAGGTTTACGATGAGCACGCAGTGAGTTCTTGCGCTTCTTCTGTGCTGAGCACTTCGTAAGGATGACTCTCCTGGAGTGTCATTGCTGTCCAATGAAAGGAGTATATTTGCCTTCATTAAACTCTCCAGATACTCTCGTGGGTTGTAAATATTTGTGTCAGGAGATTCACAGTCCGAACAGGCTTGCTGTTTGCTCCACGTGGACAAACCTGGTCGGAGCACCCTGCTTGTGTTTGCAAGCAGAAAGGGGTTTGTTGGTTTTTGTGTCCTGTGAAAGGGTTGTGAATATGGGGTGATTTTATTTTTCTCCTTATGGTTATCTTGCTACAGACCTTTCAATTTTAGTGTAATTGGCACTGTTCCCTGCCAGTTTTGAAAAGGAGTCAAACAGACCGGTCTAGGAATAGAATGAGAACACTGTCCATACCTTCTACTGAAATATCTTATTCTTAATATGCTTTTAAGGAATTAACCAGTCAAAGTCTAGGTTAAAAGAAGCAATGGTTTAGTTAGGTTTTTTTTTTTTGTTTCCTTTGCAAAATGCTGTAAACTGTTTGGAGAAAGAAGTGTATCAGTTTAAAAGACTGAATGCTTTTTGAGCTTCATTATTTATATAGAGAGAACAATAAGGAGATGTTTTTAATATAAACAGACATGGGAAAATGGCAACATTCATGCAGATTTTTTTTTAGTATCTTGTTACAGGATCACATTACCTAAATAGAATTACTCCCTTGTGATATAATCAGTGTGGCAAAAATGGGATTATAGTTTTAATTCTGTTTATGAGGGCCATGTGTGGGCTCTTGATGTCAGATTTGAAAAGTAATCGTATTTGAGACAAAATTTTAATCAATGAGCTATATAATTTTGCTTAATCAAAAATTGTTTTCCACCTCTACGATACCGAACTGTAATGTTCTCCTTTATAATCTTCTCCTGATTACTCCCCTCCCTTCCCAGTATGTTCCCAGAGGAAAAATGTAGTTTGTGTGTACTTTGCTGGGTTTTTTAAACTGTTTACGCCTCCAGAACTCCTTAATAATAAGGATTTTCCTCTGTCTGTTGTCAGAGAATTCAGGCTTCTAGAAAGTGGCTGATGTGTTTGCTGGAATTCTGGAGAGCAGGAATTTGTCAACCTTGTAGTGACTCTTAGTATGTCCATTTAGAAAATGCAGTGATGTTCTAATAACTCAGAAACTTAACTGAGGCTCAACAGTTACCCTTTACCCTGTAGGTAATGGTAAAATTATTAAGATAATTCAGAGTTGTGTGGGTTTGTGTTTATGGGCTTTCTTTTGGATTACCAGAAATTAGCCCCGTTCAATAAGAAAAAGACAAGATTAAATTAATTGAAGTATGTGCACATCTTTCTTTACCCATTAAAACCAATCCCTAGCTGTTCATTTGAACTGGAGTTGTTACTTATTATATTAATCTGTAGTAAACTTTGTAGTCTTAAGAATTTGAATATTTGAAGTGTAGTTTTTGGTTTGAGAACTTTTCTTTCTTCTGGCTGATGGGAAGTTGTTTTAAACTTGCACTCTGATTTTCTTTCAATTTTCTTACAGTACTATCTTCTAGTGCAGTGTGAATTCTTCATATTTTTGCAAAATTTTTGATTCTGTGGGTCATTCTGTCCTCCAGCTGTTTTTTTTTTTTTGTGCTAAATTCTGTGTTCATGCTTGACTACAATTTCCTGATAGCGCTTCCAAAATCTGAACAAACACCAAAAACAAAAACCCAACCATGAAACAGAAAAAAAAATGAGTTCTTTTGTTTGACTCGGTTTTTACCTGGCGGGACAAACTTTTTCAATAAACAGATTGTGGGGATTTAAACACCCACCAGCAGCACTAGGGAAATATTGCCAATGTGTGTGGAACTGGCCTGACTTCATCTGCAGGGTGTCACTCTGGCAGCTGTTTGAGAAACTGCGACAGCGTTGAGGGAAGAGTAGGAGGACACCTGAGGAAGTGTAAATGTTGAAGTTCTGCAGACATTTATGTGTGTCAAGGTATTACTTGATTACATATCCCTAAGGAGCTTTCGTGCTTTCCAGAGCCTGCTACTGGCCCTGGAAGGTGCCAGGATGATTTGGCAGGTGATGCCTTCTGTTCAGAAACTTATTTGCTTGTGATGGCAGGCCAGAGCTCTACAGCGTGCTTCAGTCGTGTGTACTTTTGCTCTAATCTGACGGGGCTGTTGGCTTTTTATGCCTGGACCTGGGATTTCTATCATTCCCTGTAGTCCATTTTATTCTTTTTTTCCTCTCATTCTCTTACTCCCGTCCATGATCTGGCCTGCAAAACTCACAGCAAAGCTCGGTGCAGATGCTGCTGTTGCTGCTGCTGCTTGGTGTGTTTGCTTTTGCACTTGAGATGGTTACTTTTTCACTGGCGAGCTTGACTGTTCTTGTGACCTTTGAGTTGCCATCTGAACAGCTCTTGGATGTCCTTAGCATGGAGAATATAGTTAAGGTTAGCTGAAAAGAGGAGAAAAGGTCCTTTCTGCCAAGTTTGGGCTTCCTCAGGCTCGTTTACTAAACACCTGGTTGGCTGCTGTGTCCTGCAGGTACATTTGTGAAAACAAGGAGGTTCAGAGAGAATAGTGCTCTCTGTTCAAAGTGACAGTGGAATGGGGGCCACTGGTAAATCAGTTCATTAGTGTTATTAGGAAAAAAAAGTATGGAATTGTGTTTGGAATTGGGCAAGTGCTGTGATGGAGAACTTGGGGCAAAATCCTGGCCTGTTGCTTGCTCTCCTGAAAACTGGTATGTACTTGCTGATGATTTTGTTGTTTGGTTGAAAATACAAACCGTCTCTGTGTAAGTTTCTTGAGGCTGGCTCCCTACTTTTGGGAAAAGTTTATTTTAATTTTCAAATTCTCTCTTTTCTTATTTTATACAAGCCTCCCAGGCTTTATTCCCAACGCTACCTCAACCTTGTCATTGTTGCTTCTCTAAACTGAGCAGCAAAGCTCAAACACTCACAGGTAACACGCAGAACTCCTTACAAGCATGAGCAATGATGAAGAAATTTGAAACCGGGAGAATGAAGGAAGAGTCCTCACAAGTGTCAGTTCCAGAATCCATGTGTCAGTCCAGAGACTTTTCATTATGTTCTTGCCTTGATTCTCTGTGGGACATCTTGGGGATGGTTATCGTATTACAGACAGGGAGTTGTGTATTTTGAATGGGTTTAAGGATTAAATTAATGTTGTTTGCTGGTTGTATGTGCCTGTTTCTCTGGATTCCTTCCTTATTGTGCCCCATCCAGGTCTGTGTGTATTTGCTTGGTACATCTCCTCAGTGTCTCCCGTTTCTCCATGTTTGCCATCAAACAAACAAAGTTTTCTCACTCCCTCTTCCTGTCTAAAGACCGTCATAAATCAGTTTATATTCAGTGTTTCTAAATTCAGGATGACAGTCTAAGCAATTAATTTTTTAAAAACCCCACTAGACCCAACAAAACCCTCAGCCCCCACCACCCCTAAACATGTAAAGCAGAACTCGTTTAATTGGAGGTAGGTGAAGGAACTCTTTAGTTCTTTCAGCTTCTCCTAATTCGCATGTGACAGTGTCTCTGGGAAATTGTTTAGTGCCTGATTTTCAAAACTAGCCATTGGATTTAGTCTGTGCTAGTATTTCTAACTTCGGTGCAGGTTTCTCGCATAAGGAACTGTATCTCTTGTGGCAGTGTGGCCTTGACATTACTGAACCACACACATCTTTGGCTCTGTAAATGACAACTTTTTGGTTAGGACACGCATCCTTCTCCAAGTTTAATCTGTGCTGATGAACAAATCTGCGAGTTCCTGGTGACATTTGTGTGGTGACAGTAGTATCTTTTGTAGGCTTTTGCTGAAGAAGGAACGAGGCTGGAATTTGCATCATGCCGTACGTAGCTTGTGATTAAGGACAATTAAGCAGGCATATTACACTTGAGAAACTGCCTGTTTTCATGGCTGCTGCTTTACATTAGTCATCTTAGGTGTTGTTGTGAAAAATATGCTGTGAAAACTGACACAGTAAGCAAATAAAGCCTGTGAAATAAAGGCTTTGTGTTAGAGAACTAAACAGGAGGGGTAGAGCTGAGTGTGAAAGATCTCAGTGTTGTCCATACCTGTAGAGTTATTTTTCTCGCTACCTCCTCCTACCACTTCTGACACTCTGAACCAACGTTTGTCTCATTCTGTGCAATGAATTTTGGATATTTTGTATTATATGTAAAATATCTGAGATACATAGTTTTGGGGAGTATCAACATGCAGGTGGCTCTGAAAGCTTGACATGAATTACGCTGTTATTGAAGCAGTGTGTGTATATTACTGAATTCTATAAAGAAAAATAATCACTGCTTAGGTGGGCCAGCACTGAGTGCTTAGAAAACTGCTTTACTCTTGCCTTCCTTATTCCTATTTAAACGTCCTTCTGTACAGAACAGTGTCACTTGGTTACTTCAAACCCCCATTTTCTTTGTTCTCCGCCTTCTTCTTTATTGCTGTTTTAATAATGCACAGCCCAGAACAGCGAGCTGCGACCTTGGCTTGTAACAAAGTCGAGAAGCTTTAAGTCCGCGCTTTTTAGTCGTAAACGTCTTGTTTAAAAAACATTCTTATGTTAGTGTGGGTTGCAGTTACTCTGAGTGACGTTAATCCCCCCGTCTGTCCCCCTTGTTTGTCCTGTTTGAAGCCGCCCCGCTGCTGCTGTACGCGAACCGCCGGGACCTGCGCCTGGTGGACGCCGCCAACGGCAGGGAGAACGCCACGGTGATCGTGGGCGGCCTGGAGGACGCGGCGGCCGTGGACTTCGTGTTCGTGAAGGGCTTGATCTACTGGAGCGATGTCAGCGAGGAGGCCATCAAGCGGACGGAGTTCAATAAGTCCGGGAGCGTACAAAACGTGGTCATCTCCGGACTGCTGTCGCCCGACGGGCTGGCGTGTGACTGGCTGGGAGAGAAGCTGTACTGGACGGATTCGGAGACAAATCGGATTGAGGTTTCTAACTTGGACGGGTCGCTGAGGAAGGTTTTGTTTTGGCAAGAGTTGGATCAACCCCGAGCAATCGCCTTGGATCCTGGAAGAGGGTAAGTCTCTGTTAACACAAAGTAGTTACAAACGTGGAAGTTTGGGCTATTTCTTGTTTGTTTAAGGATTTTAACTGGGTGATGGTTCTGTTATTGAGGTTACCCTGAGCCGGTCTGCATTATTTACTTCACTTTCTATCAGTGTGATTTGCAAACGGTTTGCACTTCTAAAATTGCATTCATAACGGTTTGTGAACATCAGACTTTCACCCTTCTCATTTTCCTGCAGTCTAATCCATCCCCCCCATTATGCTCAATTGATGTTTATTTCAGTTACAGTTTTAAAGGATTGTAATTAATGAAAAGAAATGATTTAGCAGCAAAACTTACACAAAAGTCATCTTTATCAGCAAGTTCAGTTTTTCATCAGAGTTAAATTGTCAAATGTACTTGATCTAAAGTAGCATACAGAAGTATTTCATGATCAAGTTGGTTTAAGTACCAAACTGTTAGTCTCTTCTGTGTTGGTATGTGTATTTATTAAATGTATCTATCTTGCTGAAAACATGAGAATGCCTACTTGAAAAGGAAATGTTGAGGATTGTATAAGCTAGCACAAATATGTAGTCACGAAGAATGCATTTTCTTGGCAGTGTCCCACGCAGTAAAAATGAGATGTTGTACTGTCCTATTTTCATCTAAGAAGGCACTAAAATGTGAACTGTCTGGATTCTTCTCACAGGCCATCTCCTACATGTACATTTTGAGGTTTGAGCTTCTCATTGCTCGCATTCACACACTACAACTTACTTTAATTTTTGTCAATTTTAGTTGTCTTAGAAAAAAGAAAAGGCAGATCCAGATTCTTGACCAAGTACTACCTGAAAATGCAGTATTGGATATTTGTACTGCTGTTTTCTGGTGTTGTTGGGTTGGTTGGTTTGTATAAAATTTGTTGTCCTAATGGAAAAGATTTCATTATCGTAGTTACGATTCCCCCAAAATTACCCATTAGACAGCTTGATCAGCTTTCTTCATGAGCAGTATTATCAAAATTAACTGGCTTTTCTCACTCCTAGATGTATTGTTGATCACAAAGGGAACTTAGAGTGCCTCCTAGAAGTGGTAACTTATTCCTTGCTTTTCAGGACAGGTTTTAAATCAGGTGACTGTATAGAGTTCCCTTAATTGTTAAACTCTTGTAAAACTTTTGGGTTGTAACAAACTTATTTTTTTCACGTCAACCTTCTGCAGGGAGCACGTACTTTCTTTATGGACCTACTTCTTCTGTTTCTAGGTTTTGTAGGTGATGTGTAGGCAAGTGTTACACTGATATCAAATCTGCAGACTGCTGTGGTGCTGGCACAGACACACAGAGAGTGTATTTAATCTTTCTGCACCTGAGGAGGCTCTGTTTGTCAGAAGGTGTTCCTCGCGAGTGCCTCCCTAAATTCTGGTCACAGCTAGGACAGTAAACAAACCACAAGATATTTTTTTTGGTTACTCAAAGATAATTAAGCCGGCGAAAATTGCAGCGGTATTGCACAGGTTGTCCTGATGAAAATGTTTTTTTTTGTTTTGTTTTGGTCTCATTGATAGTTAATTTTCAAAGTTTCCATCACAAACTTTGCCAGGTTTGTTTGGGATTTGTCACGTTTGCTTCATGTTGTGCAGGTTTCCAGTCCAGTGCTGGGATATTTCAGTGTTGGGTGGATGCTGAAACTGTAAAGGTTTCATTTTATTGCCCGGCTCAAAATGTTGGTTTCTTTCTCATCATCTTTTCTCCTCCTGCGAAGGAGAAGGTGAAGGAAGGTAACCAGAAACCCACATATTTAAAAGAGAGCGAGGACTTGGAGAGGTGACCTCTCCTGTAAATCTTGCTGTGCTGGTTTTCTGTGTTACTGCCACTGTCTGCCTGTCCTCACCCTGCTGCCACAGGTTGCCAGGAACTCAAAGGAACGTCCTTGCTAGTATATTTTCTTCATTTTGAAGGCGTTTTACCCTTTATGAAAAAGGATGGGAGAGATCTGGCTTGTTAAAAAGCAAACTAGAGCGCACAAAATTGGTATCAATATTCAGATATTTGCATCCAGTCTTTGTTTCAACTGAGGTAGTAATTTCTGATCTGCATGAATAACCTCTGTGATGCTTCTGTATCTGCATTTTCAGTCCCTGCAATTAGAACTTTGCATCCAAACCTAGACTTTGAGGACCTGTTGCATTTAAAAAAAAAAAAAAAGAAAATCATTATTTTAGACTTCTATTAAACATGGTGTTAATTAAAAAATGTTCACACACCTGTAAAAATTAAAATAATTCTAAGACAACTTTTAATAACTACCAACAGGAACTCAGAGGGAAATTAATTTTATACTTCATCTTAGGGAAAAGTTTTGTTTGTAAACTCTTTACTGTTTAAGGCAGGATGTCATAGAGGGTGTTGTTTTCCAGAACTGATGATGAGCATTGCAGACAAAGTGTGTTAAAGCAGATCTGCACTAGAAGACATTTATTGGCAAAATTAGCCTTTAGGGATTACAATTTGTTGCACTATGGGGTTTGTGGTTTTTTTTTTTTTTTTTTTTAGAGTGTAAAGTCTGGCCCCTGAGTTTAGACCAAAGGTTTGGTCTGTGTTGTAGAAAAGGGAGCAGAAAGTCACCTTTGTTCTTCTGGAGAAAGTTGATCACTGGATTTATATTGCTGACAAAAAGAACCCATTGGTTTATGGCTCATTTCTTGAAGAAAGCTGATAAATTCCCTTGCTAGCATGATTCGAAACAGACTGATTATATTTTTTTAGGTAAACTATGGATTAAGTTTGTTTAAAAAATGAAAATCAGAGCACTCAGCTATATGAAATTTAGGCATGATTAACAAAGAAAAAGTCTGTAGAAGAACCATCTTTATTTGGCTGCGTTCCTGGAAAAAATAAGACTATCCCTGTGGAGAAAGAGAGCGTTTCAGTAGTGTCTTCATGGTAGAATGGTGAGATAACAGGGATGCTGTTCCAGAGTAATGCTCCAGGTTTTAAACTGTGTGCTCTAAATGCAGATGTGTGGGTGAGGATGTGTTTGTAATGTGCATTTGTGGTGTCTGTGTCTGGTATCTTATACTCCAAACAGCCTAATTATGTTCTACCTTAAAACCTAAAACCCCAACCAAAACACCACACACAAACAGCAATCCCCAGATGCCCATAAATATGGGAACCTTTTTTTTTCCTCTTGGACTGATGAGTAGAAATATAAAGAGCAGTAACTCCTTTTCTGGACCTTACTGGTTCCATCAGAATCCTTCTAATAACACTCCCAAAAAAAACAAAAGTCAGCATTCTGGGCCCCTGGGCCTCCTTTCTTTCCCCACAGTTGTTTAACACATACTTTATATTTTCACTTCTCATTTTCATTTCTCATGGGAACTCTGTCATTTCTCACTTCTAGATCTTAATTCCGCCTTTTAGTGTAAAGTATCAGTTGTATCAAGTTTTCTTTGTCATTTCAAGCGAGAAATAGCTGCATCATCTGCTGTCTTTACTAAGAGCATTTTTCTGAATAAATCTGTTGTGTGGAATTTATTTTTCTTATTTAAAGGCCAGTCCTCATCACTGAGCTGGCAGGCCTAGGATGGCTTGGCCGACTGCTCAATACCATAAACTGAGATTTGTTTTAGTTAAGCTCTGGTTGCTGCTCATAACCACTAAAGGCTTTAGCATCAACCAAATTATGGAGTCCTAATCAAGATTTTTATAACTACAAACCAAATTTGGAGTTAAATGCTGGGTCCTATGGAAACACGAAAGTGCCATGTGTTCTTGAGGTTTGACAGAAATTTGTTACTCAACTAGAGAAGAATTCTGTCCTTGCATAAAAATGTTCTTCTGTTTCAAGGCAGAAATGAGAGCTGGAGAACTGAGCTCCTGAACTGAGGAAACGAGACTTGAAAAACTTAAGTTCTTTAATTAACTAATGAAAATTGAAAAAAAAAAACGAAAGCCAAGGTCAGGATATAGAGGATTTCTGTGCATCAGCTTTTAAATGTCCAGCAGGACACGCCTGAAGCAGAGCCAAGAAGTGACTAGGAGAAAACTCAAAAACTCCTGAACCTTTGGACTTGAATGTTTTACGTACTTATCAGTTTGTGGTCCTGGAGCCAAGGGATTGGAGCAGATATCAGCATGTTTGGAAAAGATGGAACAGAGAGAAACTTCTTAAGATACTCTAAAATATTTTAAAGTTGATGGAGATCGGAAGTAAAAGTTGTCATATTGGAAAATGCTGTCTAACAGCTCGTTATGGACTATCAGAAGTCCTATATTGAAGGGAAGAAAAGATGAAGGGAAAGAAAACAACCCTAAAAAATTAAACAGGCTTGATGAGAACCCCCCTGAAATCAAGTGGAAGGTCATCTGTCGTAGTTGCTTGATCCTTAAACCTCAACGTGAGTGCTGCCTGCCTGATCTTAAGCTCACGAACGATTTGTCATGATGCTTCTGTTGTTGATTTCCAAGGCTGAATATTGTTTGGGGATTGTCATTCCTGAATTCACAGCTGCCTACTCAAGTGAGAAAAATACTTGTAACTGTTTTGTGCCAGTGAAAGAATCTGCAGAGCCAGTTAGCTATAAACTAAATTTATCAAGTAAATAGTACAATATTAATAGTTATTTTGCCATAACAGATAGTGCCCAAGCTAGATAGTGAGAACAAGTATCTGGTTATTTTTATGCCTGATCCTCCTTTTTCATTCATTTTAGTGACATAATGGCTACCTTTTTCTTTTGCACATGTATCTTCCTGGCAGACACATTGTTGTCATGAACTATTAAACTTACCATTTTCACGATTTTCTCTTGCTTCCAAATAAGTTTGCTCTGGTGTGAGCACGGTCAGGGAGTTCTCAGGAATGGAAGATACAGCTTGTCAAGCACATGTGGAGTGAATGCTTGACTAATGTTTCTATGACAGAAAAGCTCTGGGTCCTTTCTTTTTTTTTTTCCTGGATAGATTTGTTACCCTCTTTAGGATTTGAGGTACGTGGAGTTGTTTTCAAGCACTGAAATTCTCTGTGGTCAGCTGGTGATTTTGGATGCTGTAGAAAAATGGTGGTTGTGGAACGGCCTTGCTTGTAAGGGAAGTGTTTACCCTCTGTCTTTAGGTTTATAGATGATGGCTTAAAAATCACAACACACTGCACAAAACCTTAAACAGGCAACCACTCAGGGGAACATTTAATTGATGATTTGTTATCTATAAGGGCATGAACTGAGAGTTTTTGGTCTAGTAAAGGTCTAAATGTGACTTGGGGAACAAAGTCAGGAAGCCTGGCAACTTTAGCTGAGAGTGAAGTGCTATTTAATTTAAATTTAAATGCTAGTCCTAATTAGGCCGTGATTTAAAGTAACAGGCATCCAGACAACATGGCCATTCTGAAAATGTCACCAGCTGCTTGACACGAGTCAGTGAGTAGAAAATAATAACTGTAGAAAATAATAACTGCAGGTTGTAGTGCATCATCCGAGCTCCAGAATTCAGTTCTTTAGATAACAAATGTTTAGGTACATTTACATTTAGTTGAAGACTTTTACATTTAGATGTAGTTGAAGATTTTATGCCGTGAAATGGCGGTAGCTGCAAGGGTGTAACTTTACAAAAGCATCGTGTATTTCGTGGTGTAATGTGTCTAAAAGTTTGGGTATCGCTGTGTTTGAGTGGAATGAGTGATTGGTCTATCACTGAGCAAATACTCTGCTTCCCGCAGCGTTTTTCAGTGGGAGGATGTCTGAAGATTTTGCTTCTGGTTCTTCTTTGTGTGTTTGTTTTTATGAGAAATTTTGAACAAATCACTGTTCCTGCCTTCGCTTCCTTTTTCAAGTCATTTGTTGTTATTTGGCTGGTTTGTGAGCACAGCACAGAGTTCTCTGCTCTTCCCTTTCCCTGCTCCCACTCCTGCAGGTGCCTGCTGGAAGAGGTGCTGAGGTTCTCTCTGCCTGAATGGCATAGGCTGGGGCCAGTGCTGTGCCAGCCTTTTGTGACTGTTTTAAAACAAATGAGGCAGCAGTTGTGCTGTTAAATATTCATTCTGACAGCACTGCTCGTCAAACAATTCAGATGAATTCAGTTTTAAATGTGGTTGTCACGTGCTGTTCTACTTCAGTGATAACTTGCAAACTCTGGTTTTGTTTCATTGCTTACAACGAGGCTTAGATGAGAGTAAAACACTTAACAAAAAAAAAAAAAAAGTCCTGCCCTTTCCACATCCCCAGTTCTCATTTCTTTGTGAGCTCCTCCTCGTTTTGGCACTGTGGTTTGTGCTGCACTGGGGATTGCCTGGATGGAAGGTACAATTAATGCTTGTCAGGGTCACCAGAATTTTAGGACCTGTCTTGCAGACCCTGGGAGGCAAGTGTGATAAAAGTGTAGGTTTGGTTTGGTTTTTTGAGGAGACAGACAGAGCAGCTGAAGAAGAGATGGAGCCTCTTCCCCCTGTCAGGAGTTTGAGCTTCCTGTGCTGGTTGACCTGTAGACCTTGGTTGTAGATTCTGGTTGACATTTGGGAACGCTGATTATCTGTTAACTGTTTTCATAGGCAATCTTTAGTTTAATAGCTACTAAGTTGTTATATCAGGTTTCCAATTTATGCTCACTGGTGCTTTTTCTTTAAGGTTACCACAGACTTTGACGCTTTTCAAGTCCTATTTAAAGGTCTGATTTTCATGTTGACTTCTCAAAGTCCACGCTGTGAAATGCAGAAGCACTTTTTCTTTATTACTTGTCAAAAGTAAAGTAACAAAAGTAATAAAAAAAAGTCACTAAGTTGCGGCAGCAGCAGCCTTCTAATTCACCCTGTAAAAAAAGCCCCAATGATCTTTGCAGTTTGTTGCTCAGTTTCAATTTTGACACCTTCAGAGCTCAAAATGCAATTTGGTGTGACTTTAATGACTAATCATTAAGGTCATGTTACTTTTGCTTAGCTGTACCTTGCTGTTGAAGTGCAGTTGTGCAGGGGTGTTGTTGTATGAAGGCATTTTTAACTTTCTGAGTTTCCTACCAAATCTGTGGATTTCTGCTTGTTGCTCCTTACTTCCTTCATAAATTGCTTAGGTAATTTTGGCAAGACTAAAAGTGTTATTCTGCACTCTATCCTTAAATTCACAATATATTTAGATATAGAAAAGTTGTTTATTTGTTTTTGAGATGTCTGTTCGTTTTTACCGTGTTCTTATGCTTGCTTTAGATGTATTAGCATGTAATTCATACATAGGAAGTGCTTTGCTTAACGTGACAGCTCGTTTTGCAAGTTAAACGCAAAGCAAATTACGCTTTTTTTGTTAAAGTCGTTTTTCTGTGAAACCATTCAAATTATTTCTTCTGCAGGAAAAGCTTTGAACTAGACAGATTTATTTATTTTTTTGTTTTATGTTTGCTTGGTTTCTCCCTGCTTAACACCTCTAATGTTTCATTCTTCTGAATTGTGCCATGGGTTGGGCTGATGCAGGAGAGAGGTGGGAAGGTGGCAGCCTTGAGCTGCAGGGCCTCTGGCAAAAGCAACTGCCAACAGATGGATCAATTTTATAGGTGAAGTGTTTACTGTGCAGGAAAGAAACGTTATCTAGATAGGCAAAATATTGCTGAAATCTCACTTTCTGTTTCTGTCAACATCAAAGTTGCACACTAAGAAAAATGTTTGGTGTTTTTTTTTTTTTTTGCTGACTTTAAAAATCTCTGATTTTAAATAAGCCGTGCAGTTTTTAGAGGCTGCCTATGCATGCAATAGTTCCCTGCATTGTTGTTTAATAAATGTAGGCTGCCCTTTCCCAAAATGTTTCAGCGTACCCTTGTATCATTTCTGGAGTGCACATTCCCCACTTGCCCTCCCAAGCAGCAGCTGAGTTTCAAAAAAGGTGGCTTTTTATCCAGTTAAACTGTACAAAATTACACTGTGTCCCTTCATTTCTGCTCTTTTTATCCTCTATAGAGAAATATCTCCTTCTTCCCTGCACCCCTCCCTTTTTTGTTGTTGTTTGTTTTGTAGCTTTGGGGTTAAAAATAAGGCCTTGTTTTCTGTAATTTTGCAGTGTGAAAAGACTAATTGGTGTGTGTGCTGCTTTCTTACAGGAGAGTAAGTGATTTAGTGAGTCTAGTGGATGAGCAAAGTATAAAAGAATAAAAACCAGCCAAGGCAAATGAAACTGTCTCAGGAAAGCAGAAATGAATTCATTGCTTGCCTGCATGTCCCTTACTGAGGGCGTCAAGTTGGTTTCTGTATCAGTAAACTGATAAACAAATCACAAGAACTGCCTGAAAATGTACTGAACTCCCAGATGAAACGAATTAATTTAATTTTAAAAAAAAGCCTGAGGAGTGATGGTTACATGTAAGCAAAGCTGGATCTACATCCCAAACAATGGGATGAAAACTATGAAAAAAGAATTAGCAGAGTGCTGGAATGTGATAGGAAGGGTGAGAGTTAGCTTGGTTTGGCAGAACATTAAAGTTCCTTGGGGTCTCTTGCAGGAGTCAGGAATTAAGAACGTAAAAAATGATCCAGTTGGTGGTGGTGTACTGAGAGAGGGGCTGAATGAATAACAAGGGGATGTTTTACTGATGAAAGACTTGGGATGATTAAAAAAAAAATCTCACAGAGGAAAAATTGCAGACAGATCTAAATTCTCATTTATATACTAAATATTTATAGTGCAAATGTTTGTATTTTTAGTGCAAGTCCCTGTAAAGAAACCCATTTTTTCACTGTACGAAGAACGTAAATTTTATCTGAGAAAGACGATGCTTTCCCCCACTTGTTTTAACGGAGCTAAACAGTTTGTTCAGTTCACAGGTGTGTAGATCTGCACCTTCTAGCAGGATTTTGAGGAACTATTTGAAAAGCGTGTTTCTGTGTGCAGGGACTCCTCCAGGGCCCTGCTGAGCAGCTCCAGCTCGAGGCACTGCCAGAGCAGAGCTCTGGGGGACTCCTTAGCCCTGCGGAGTCCTGGCTTCTTGAGAGGCTGGGCCACAGTTACTGCTCTTGTGCTGCTTTTGTTTGTTTGTGTGTTCATGTTCTGAAAGGCTGTCACAGCTGCCAGCTGGTTTGCTTTCCTCTCTTTTCTTGGTAGATTTGAAGAACCAAGATAGGTTGGAAGGCGAGAATTTTTCTTTTCGTATTTTGTCTATTTTGTCCCTCTCCTGTTACATTAACCTAAATGTTAGTTTTCTTTTGGCTTCCCTGCCACTAAAAGGCTGTCTGAACGTGGCTGGGTCTGGAGTGTTATATCTGGAGTGATTCCTGTGCAAAGGGCTGGCAGAGCTCTTCCAAAACACATCACCATCTTCCTTCTGCCTTGCAGTCAGCAAGGGCCTGGGGATGGTGTTAATCAGTGACAGAGAGGGGAAATTCTCTCTTTTTCTCTACTCCTTGGGCTTAAACTGGGAAAATTGTCATTTCAAATATTGTTTTTTGAGTGCTGCTGAGTTTTGTCGAGCCTTATTTCCTGCTTGCTCTGGGAGTAAGGAGAAAATGGCTTTTGTTTCCTAACTGTGGAAGGGGTGTCATCCCACCTTGTGTGTCCAGAGACACAAAATGTTTTTTAATGAGCCACTTTCTCTTTCGGCTAAGTCAAACCTTATTTCCTAGAGACTTTTGGAAATACCTGGATGAAAATGAAAACCAACCTCTCCTCTGTGTTTTGTGCACGTTCTTTAAACCAGGATGCTTGAAAACAGAGGGCATCACAGATAGCTTGAATACTGCCTTTGTTTCTTTCTGGTCATGAAATGAGAGTGTAGGTTTGTTCTTCCCTTTTGATTTCTCACCAGTGACTTTCAGTGGTTTTGCTGAGGTGTTCCTTTCAGGGCTCCTGAAAGCCATCTCCAGAATCTTATTCTAGTTTTATACTTAGAAATTATCATAAAGCAGCTCTGAAAATTACTCTCAACCAATGTCCGTGGTTACTTACAGAGACAAGTTATTGTAAAAGAGCAGAGCTCTCAGCTGGCTGAAAACATCTTCTCTCTCACGTTTATCTTGACTGTATCCCCAAAAGATGTTTCTTCCTCTGTTTTATGAAGAATTATTTCTGTATTTAATTTGCTAGGTTCATTTTTTGGCAGGTTTGTTTTCCTGTGGCAAAACCTCCTGTTTGAAGCAGATCAAAACTGGGAAGTTGCAACCGTGCAGTGCAAGTGCTTTCTGATGCCTTTTTAGGGGGAGTTTTATTGCCTGGATTCACCTCATGCACTGGGATGCAAAAATGAAAAAAAATGCTAGATTTAAAGATGCATAGAAACAAGTTGATAGGAACAAAACATCAAAACCTTTCCTCTATTTGTTCCTAATTTTTAATGGTGATATAATCTTTTATGATAAACCAACATGCTGGGCCACAGTCAAACAAAGTACCAACTAATTTTATTTTTTTTTTTACTTCAGTCTAAGAACCTTCTTCTCTTCTATAAGTGTACATTCTCTTAATATTTTGCTGTATCCTGTGGGCTTTGATGGTGGCTTTTTTTTTTTTTTTTTAATTGAAATAACTGTGCTTGAAAAGGATGGGGAGGAGAGAGAATGGCCCTTACCTTGTCTGCGTGGCTGTCACCATCAGCTGGAGTAGGGCTGCCTCAAAACATTTTTAATGGAGACATTAAAACCCCCAGGGGGAGGAAAACAGCAGCTTTCTTATAGTATAGTTTGACCAGGTGGCTTGCTACTGTGCTGCCTTATCTGGAAATTATTTGGGGTTTGTCCTTCTTCCTGATGAAAAAAAAACAGTTTATCTGAGGCGCTTGTTTCTGTCCAGAGAAGCCTCACACGTTCTTTTCAGCTCTTTTTGCACTCCGTGTTTAAGCTGAGCATATTGCTCAATGAGGAATGACTCACTTTGGGATCAAAGAGGGCAAGATTGGTGTTAATCAGCTGCATTTCTCTCTGCAGATATTGCTGCACATGAAACCAAAAATGCTGTTGATGTGAATTAAGGGGGAAGATATGACACGGAATTTCTTGACTCTTAAAAAATGTTTCAAATGTTCTTAAAAATGCTTTACAACTTGCTTGTCCGGTTTTAAAAGATTTTTACAGAGCGTTTTGTAGATTTCTACGTGATTGCTTCCTTTTTTTTTTGGTCTCATTTTCCTGTAATTACAGGTTCATGTACTGGACAGACTGGGGGGAGGTGCCAAAGATCGAGCGTGCTGGGATGGACGGCTCGAGCCGCTCCGTTATCGTGAACACGGACATTTACTGGCCAAACGGACTGACCTTGGATTACGAGGAACAGAAGCTTTACTGGGCAGACGCTAAACTGAATTTCATCCACAAATCCAATCTGGATGGCAGTCACAGGTAAGAATTTCTTAAAGAATGCTGCTGAGGTGATAGCGTGTGCTGTGCTGCAGTGAATCGTGGTGTCGGCGCTCACGAGATTTGAAGCAAACTAGTGCTGTCAGAAACTTCTATCCTGCCCCATCCTCTGCTTTCCAGCTCTGTGAAGTGGAATGTGTGCTCCTCTTCATGTAACTCTGCTGAAGAGGTTTCTTAGAACCAGTTCCATAAGAAATCCTAGAATCCTGTTCTTAATTATGTATTTAGCAAAATTGTCCCTTTTCAGCTGGTCTTCTGTACAGTGTTGCTGTGGCATTCAGAAGTGCAGGAAATAATCTGAATAAACAGATTGTCATGTACTAGTATTTCAGTGTCATTAATCCTAGGGGCTGGGAAATCAGTGGAAAACGGTCCTTAAAAGAGAACTGTGTTAAAATTACTGTTTTTCTCCAATGGTTTCATAGTGATGATGTCAATCTTTTTGATCCACTCATGGGCTGTGTCTTAATTAAGGGTATAACTGTTACTTTGCATTTATCCCTACTTTGAGCTTTGACAGGTGCTGTTTGCAGACACAGATGAATCACAGTTAGCTTGTGCCCAGGGTATCACACAGAGAGATGATGTTCTGGAGGTTGTTCTTTGCACATGTTTTGGATGCTTCAGCTGGTTTATCTGGGCATGAAACAGCCTTTCTTGTGCTCTTTGTTCTGGCCTCTTAGGGGCTTGTCCCATCTTTCACCCCAAATACCAATTTGACAGAAAGAAATCAGTTATATTGATAGGGTAGTTGTTTTGTGTGGGCTGGTGAGTGGCAGCATAGGCAGCCTGCCTGAAACGTGTCCTCCGCCGTCCTGTGGTGTTTGTTTGGAACTCCACAATATCATTTTAACCCTGGTTTGAAAGGTCATGGCACTTCCTTCTCAGTTTCTGCCTTTGAAGAGATCAGAAGTTCATGCACTGTTTTTATGATGGTGTTTGTTCATAGGAAGTAACAGGAGTTGGATGCAGTTCTGAATTCGGGCCTTTGGGTATAAATATTATCAATAACTTTGTTAATTCAAAACATGAGGGTATGGGTATCTGTTCTGAAGGAGCCCTTCATTTGCTGTTTGCTTCACAAGAAAGAAAACTTAACACCAAGACAGAGAGAAATATTTCCTAGTGACACTTCCTTTAAAAAAAGATGACTGTCATTTCGATTTTTAGATCTACTAATCCTTTCTTACGTAGCCATAAAAAGCAAAGCAGTCTTAATGCTTCAAGTTGTTGGGTTTACTGTTTTAAATCGAGACAGTTCAGCAGCAGAAATATTTTGTGGCAGGATGCTAACACATCACCATTTGAGGGGGGGAAGAAGGGAAGTCATCTCTGGAAAGGAAAGCACATATGATCTCCCTGAAGCACAGAGTGATTCTAACAGCACCTGTTTTTCCCTAGGCATGTGAGAAGGTTCTGAAGATTCAGAATATAATCACAACATCTGTTTGCAGGCATTTTCGTTTCATTTTTTTATTCTTTGCAATTATATTATCAGGAGGGGGGAAAAAAAGGAGAGAACTGTAGAAGTTAGGCTGTACTACAATGTTTTTTTTTTTTATTATTATTATTATTTTTATTTTTTTTTGCTGTGACGTCTTAGCCTCTGCCTGTCTGGAGAAAGAAAATGATCTTTGGGGTTATCTAAAGTTCTGAAGTGATTCTTTTTTTGTTAGATACTGTCTTTCAAAATTCAGCTTGCTCAAATGATATTTTGCAGCTGTAATTCTGTATTTTGTGCCTCAATTATTTTGTTCATTTTTTTAATAACTGATTTTCTAATACTAAAAAAAAAGACAATTTCTAATTCTGCAGACAAAACAAAATCGTTTTAGATCTTCTTTTAAAGTGGAAAAAATCACCCCACCAAACTACCCAAAACTCACAAAGCCTTCAGTCTTCTCTCCTGGTCATCTCCAACCTCGTGATAAAAAAAACCCCCAACCAACAAAAAACCCACCACCACCAAAAAAACCTCAACAACAAACTCCCTCTCCTCCAGAAATGCTCAAAACCCAAAAAGCCCCAGATTTTTCTGTGAGGCAGCTTGACAAAGTGTTCCTTATTGCAGCTGTTGTCTTGTGTCTTCCCAGCTATCCCATTTGTCAAGGAAAACTTATAACAAGTCAAAATAAAAATCTTTTTTTTTTATGACAGGAGGTGGGAAGGAGTCTGTAACAGGTAAATGATTGTTAAAGCTTCATGTAAGGTGGAATAAAGAGGAAGAGCACAGAAATTTATAACTAATGCCCTTGGTCTGCCAACAAGAGAAAGAAATGAACAGTTTTTTCGTGTCAGAACGCAATAATTAAAAAATAAAATCGATGCATAGAAGAGATGGGTTTGTGGGGTTTTTTTTTTTTTGCAACTCTTGCCCCTGCCCTTAGCAGTTGCTTTTTTTGTGGGAGTCATTAAACAAAACTGAATTGCAGACAGCTCTCCCTGTGAGTAGAGCACCCAAGATAGGTTTGCCTGCTAAGGCAGTCCTTGAATTAATTTCCCCTTCCTCTGCCCTGCAGCAGCGGTTCTAATTAACGAGTTAACGCATTGCTGGCTGAAGGGAAATGCACTTACAAGGTCCCTCAGGAAGTGTTTGTGCTAATGAGATGGTTTTTGAGGCCACTGCAAGAAAACATAACTTTCAGCAACTGTCAGAGGGCTGGGAAGCTCTTGCAGGGAGGTGAATGCTTTAAGTTTGCACTTGAGCATTGATTTTTCTTGTTTCTGTTTTCAAGCATCAGTTCGTGCCTGCCTGCCAGATGATTAGCTGGAGATTTGTTGAAGCACCAAAAATACTGTCACTGCATTTAAAAGAGGTTTTTTTCAGTATTTGCCTCTAATGTTTAAAATACATGACGTTATGCATAAAACACCGTGTTCTGTTTATATATTTTTGTATATTTCTGTGAGATAAAATAGCAAAGGAAAGCAAAGGAAGAGCAGCTTCAGTTTGGAAGCACACAGACCACTCTCTGATTAGTGATCTACCGGTGCACTTTCCCCACAAGTCCCTCATCTCTTCCCCTTGTGCCAGGGGCCTTTCACCCATCCTGCTGCTTGCCTGAGAAAGGACCCGCAGGATGACTTCATTTCCCAGTCATGGTTTGATTTCTGATTGACTTTTTTCAGACTTAACCCTTGCAGGTGAGGTTTGAAATGGCATTGCCAGACCTGCTATTTTTTTTTTTTTACATATACTTTCTGGAAACACGTGGCAATCGTGGCTTAAAGAAGTGGCAAAAGACAAACCTCCTGTCCCACAAATGATGCTTCCTGCTTACTTTCTTAGGGAATTAGAAGCAGGCTTGTCTTCTGATAGGAATATTTGAGCAAGCATTCATGGTAAAAAATCCAGTTGAGTTTTTTTGAGTTTGTTTTGCGGATGTTTTTGCGAAGTTGGCAGGAGCTTTTGAGGGGACCAGAGCTCCCTGCCCTCCTTGCGGCATCCTTATGGCATGCTGGGGTGTTGGCTCAGTCTTTCATCCTTCTTCATCTGATGGCATGTGGGGTTCATGCTGGGAGTGCTTTGGCCACTTGCTAATATTTCCAGCTGTCACAAGTCAAATATGTCTAATTCTTCAAATTTTGTAAATGCTCAAGGCATTGGGCAATCCGTAGATGGAGAGATTTTGCTTAAAATATTATAATTTGTTTCATGCAAGCCTGTTTATATGCTTTCTATAACATGATCAGCACTCAAAGGAGATTTTTTTTTTCTTTTGGTCTTTCTGACAGCCTGGGAGATGGCAATTGGTATGGGATCCCCCCCAGGGACACTGGAGAAATGTGGCTTCTCTCGTGCATGGGAATGCTGTCTTTGGTGTAGGTTTGGTTATAGTGAGAGCTTTGGACTTTTGTTTTTTCTTTTTCATATGGAAAATGTCATAAATTTGTCATAAAGACTTAACTCTTCAAGCCTGGTCTAAACTAATTATTCAAATCTGTAGACATTTAGTCTTCGAGGGTGGGGTTCATAAAATTTTTTGCAGAGTTAGAATTATAAAGATACTTGGTATGGTACAGGAGTGTGTTGTGTTATTCTGGCTTCACTGTTTCACTGGTAGGTTTCAGCTGTAAATTATATCACAATAGTCTTTTGTGTGATGCTGAGTTGGTACATTTAATTAGAAGCAAATATGTACCTGACTCCAGACAGAGATAAGAAATAAAAGGTAAGATGTCCTACTTTTGAATCCAAAATACCAAAAACTAGAACATTTTGTTTGGTGTAGAATTGGAACACTAGAGTGACAAGTAAGGTAAAGGAGATCTTTTTCTTGTAAACAGAAAAAAAAAAAAAAAAGCTGGAAAGATAATGCACCTTTTTCCAGAGGTGAAACAGCAGCAGTGACTGTAGTCTCTTTGAACTCAGAGTCATCAGCAGAAGACACCTTCAAGTTTCTTGCTTTAATATACCCTTCTGGTATATTTTAGCAGAAAATATTTGGAAAATAAAAGTTTTTATGTCGTCTGCAACCACTTCAGTTAGACTTACTTGCAAAAGCGATGCCTGTGGTGTTGGGGGTGTTTTCTCTAGTAAATATATAGATAATTCCTCTCTTCCCTGCAAGAAGAAAATCAGGAGGCTGGTGTTCACAGTGTGCCTTATTCTGAAGGGGTAGCAGGGCTGTGTGTCAATCCCTTGTGCTTCTGTCTGGGAAATGGATGGTGATCCTGGATGGTGATCCCTGTGGTTCCTCAGGAACTTGGGTATGTGGGAATACATGACTGCCTGTGCAGTGAAGAAAGGAGATGGGAAGAAGTGCTTGTGTAAACAGTGCTTGTGTGGCCCTGTGCTGAGCAGGGTGTTGGTCCTCTCCAGACTAGAGTTTTTCTATGATTCTGAATAAAGTAACCATAGGAATCGAGCTACTTAATTCCAGTTCTGAGGAACTTGGGTACAGATAATTAGATTCTACATCAGGAGAGCCTGCAAAAACTGTCTTCAGGAATGTTGGCGCTGCATTTTTGTGCTTGCTGATGAGCATGTGTTTGTATATATCTATAAAATATATGGGTATTGTCTTGAATTTTGTTCATGAACCTGGAGAGAGGCAGTGACCCAGCTTGCTCAGAAGCGATACCATTCCCATGGCAGATCATCACCTGAACTCTTTTAAATGACGGTGCTTATAATAAAAACAATAGCTTAATAATGATCATCATAACGAATCGTGAAAATCTTGAAAAGTAACTGCAAGTGACTTTCTTCCCTGTGCTCCATCAGGCAAGCAGTGGTGAAAGGCTCCCTTCCCCATCCCTTTGCTCTGACGCTGTTTGGGGACATGCTGTACTGGACCGACTGGAACACGCATTCCATCCTGGCCTGCAGCAAGCACTCCGGGGAGGACCTGCGGGAAATACATTCCAACATCTTCTCCCCCATGGATATCCACGCCTTCAGCCAGAAGAGGCAGCCAAATGGTAAGCTGTCTTGCTTGCTTTTTTTAACTGCAAGTTGGAACTGATTTGCAGGAACGACTCTTTCTGTACGGTGGTGGGTGGCTTCACCAGCATCGTGATGCAGTTTTTCCAATGCAGAGATTGGGAAAGGCCCCAGAGGGAAACCAGATATTCTCCTCATTGTTTTTTGGGTGGTTTTAAGTGCAAGGAAGAAACCCCATCTCTTACTTTTTTTTTTTCTGCCTGACACATTTATTATCCCGTTGTCATACTGCTTTTTGTTTTCTGTGCCATATATTCAGGCAACACCGTGTCTTTATTTTTTTGAGGTAATAGTTCCTGAGTGGAAAGGAGTGTTAATTTGGCAGATGACATTAAGCAGGACTAGCTCTGCATAATAACCATTGTGTTAATTTACTGTGGTTGCTTTTGTTTTTACATACACAGCCTAGTGTACATTCAGCACCAGTGTGCTGAAGTTTGTAAAAGTGAGAAGAGCAGAGCTGAAACACAATTCTTGTTCAGAGCTAAGTGCTACTTTCCCAAGAAAGGAAACATTCAACATCTGTGCATTTTGGTACCATAAATACCCCACTACTCAACACTTGGAAGTAATTTTTCCTTGTTCTGTGTTTATCATTTCCTCCTTTAATCTGTGTTGCTGCCACCGATTCTACCACTCCAATGCCGACTGCCATGTGTGTCTTAACACATGAGATGAGGTCACTCGTTGTCAGAAGCATTAATCTGTGTGATTTATGTTTAACAGCTACAAATCCATGTGGAATTAATAATGGTGGCTGCTCCCACTTGTGTTTGATGTCTCCTGCCAAGCCCTCTTATCAATGTGCGTGTCCCACTGGTGTGAAACTTCTGGAAAATGGAAAGACCTGCAAAGATGGTAGGCTTTGTTTTTTAAAAAATCCTTTGGATTAAGCCCAAAAGAGCCTTTGGAGGGAAAGGGATTCTTTCCAGCTTCGTGATATAATGCACTGGAGTGAGGGCTGAAATGGTGCATGCTTTGGCAATACAGGTAAAAGTGATTGGAAAATGCCCTCTGCATTTAAAAAAAATAAAGATACTCATGGCCAAAGGGCAGGTTACCACCAGTTACAAAATTTAAGGTGCAGTTCTCCCTCTGTACTAACTCCCTGCAAGTTTTTGGGGAGCTCTGTTGTTCCATTTTCTTAGAGAAAAAGATAACTTCCTCCTCTGTTGTCTCTAAAATGTTTCTGACATCATTGATCATGGATTAGTATTTGGCTAATAGGATTGCACCATTTTTTTTTTTCAATAAAATCTGTTGTCTATGTGTAACACACACATGTACCTGGAATGTCTTTTCAGTTCCTAGACACAGACACCTACATTTGTAGAGAAGAAGTGAAAGTAATGACATGTTCTTAGGGGTGTTGAAAGTGTTTCAGCCTTAAAACTCCAGATGTGATCAAGATTCACCGCTGCAAGCACTCATCCGAAACTGCTTTTAGTGTCTCGTTGTGAACTAATGGATGTGATTTTAAATTGCGACTTTTTTTTAAGTATAGGCCTTGTGACGTTGTGCTGTGATTGCTGTAGTACATTAGCAATCAAAATTAACACTGGGAGATAATTATACAGCTCATAATTAACCATCTTTTATGCAGGTCACCTCTCTATGTCAAAGGTAAATGGAGGAAGAAATGATGCAGCAGAACTGAGTGTGAATAGCTTAGTTTAAATATATACAGAAATAATTTTTTTAATTGGAGTTTTGTATTTTAAAAATTCTTCTAGGTTTGTCAGCTGCTGTTCAGCGTTTTCTTTAATTTCATGCTCTCTGCTGATTATTTTTGAGCGTCTGTGTGAACCTTGTTAAAATAAATTGCTGCTTTTATGTGGAAAAAACAGCTCCCAGTTTAGCCTGGCTGGATTGCTTGCGTATTGGTAAATTCTTGCAAACAAAATGGGTTTTTCTTCCATTTCCATTGGTATAAGGGACAAGCTTTAATAATGCTCTCAGGCACGTGGTGTGTTCCTTGGGGTGTCCTGTGCAGGGCCAGCAGTTGGACTTGTTGAGAGTCCTGGCCTGGACCGGAAAGGTTTTGATGGGTGAATTTTGAGAGTGTGTTTGTGGTGTTTTTGCAGCGCTTTGGCGTTGACAGATGATCCTGACAGCCAAAGGTGAGGCTGGCTGACCTCCCCGAGCAGTTTCCATGACAACCCAGCGTTTCTGAATAATCTTGGTTTGTAGGAAATCTTTTCCTGCCTTGTCTTTCTCGCAGTGTTACTTTCTCTGGTTTTTGTTGGGTTTATCATTGCACCCTAGAGGAGTTTTATTATTTCTTGTGACTACAGTAACACACACACTGACACCCCAATTTTGAAACAATTTTCCACAGTGTTTCAGGAAAGGGTGATAGCTTAGAATAAAATAATCTCTTTTTCTAATAAATTATAATACGAATCAAACCAGTTAAGTAACTGAGGTGTGGGCTCGTAGCAAGGTTTAGATCCCCCACTGGCTTAGGTGAAAGTTTGTAAATCCCTGTACCTCAAAGAAAAATGAGGCAGGATAAGTTTTTTCATGTCCAGGTATTCCTCCATCAATAATGTCTGAAGCAAAGAGTCCTTTCTGAGCACCCAGGCACTTCTGCCAGGGAATTTTTACCTCCTCTTGTCATATTCTTGGTTATTTATTGTCCTTCTGCAGCACATACTGGGGATTTCTCCTTTTTCCAGGATTATGTGCACTGCTGTTCTGAGTTTGGCAGCGCTACATTTAAATGGTTGTAAAACAAACCTAAATTCTCTTACAGAAATTAGTTTGTCATTGGGGTTACGTTCTTATTTGTGCTTAAAGATCTCTCCATCCACGTGCTCTGTCTTTGCCAGTAAGGAGTGTACTTGTGTCTTGAATTTGCTCCTGCCAGTACAAATATGTGGTTTGTACTGAGAGAACCGATGGTGACGTCAGCTGAGCAAGGAGGTGGGAGTTTCCTCAGGAAGAAAAAGCACTGCTTCAGGCTTAGATTTCAGCCTTGCTTTGGCCATTCTGTTCTCTTCCAGGAGAGAAGTCTTTATTCTGACAAAGGATTCTGATCACTCACAAGAGTGACTTTACAACTGGGGAAAGACATTTGGGAATTAAATGTTTTGGACCGGATGTGAAGTAATTCTGTGTAAATAATCTTGATTTCTCAGATACAGAAAAGGCATTAGACATGTTCTTGGGTCTAGCCCTTCTTCTGTATGAATTCCTGAGCATGTGTCTGTGTAGCTCAGCAACCACTGATGTTTTGCATTTCAGCAACTTACAAATGACTGAGGCCTGTGTATCATTAAGGAAAAGTAACTAATTGCGAAGGATTAGAAGGGCATTGGACTTTAAACTATGCCACTGCATCTATCTGCATGCTTCCCCTTTGCTCCCCCTTCCCTTGACTTCAGCTAGCACAGAGATTTAAATTATTTAGAGTTTTAATGGGGAATTTCTGAGGAAAGTGTTCGTTCCAGGATTTATGTAACGTACCATCTGTAAGCTTGTAATCCCAGCTTTCAGAGTGCTTAGTAAAAGCAGGCTAAAGCTCTCCAAACACAGGATGATCTTTCCCTCAGCCTTCCTTGAGGGGAGATGCTTCTCTGCTGCTGGGTTTCCTTCCTCTGAACAGAGTGACTGTTGGTATAACGAGGCAGCTGAACTGTTCATTTGCAAATTGGGTGATGGCTCTAAAGTAAGCTTTCAACTTTTTGTTGCTTGATTGGAGGGGTAAGGAGTGGTGTTTGGTCAGGGATTGGAATGCTGAGTCTTTAGGGAGACCTGGCATTGGTTCTTTAAAATAATTGTCAACTTCAGCTAGAGCACTTAATTTTTTTTTTTTAAATTATGCCTTATACTTTTTCTGTGTATGGTAGACAATATATGGCTTTTTAACTGTTTCAGACTCTGAGGTTAGTGCATTTCCTAAACCTTAGTTTTACTTGATAATGCAAAAAAATTATTATTGTTTGGGGTTTTTACTGTGACTGGAATCGTTTTGGTTAAAACGTAACTTGGACAAATGACCAGGAAGTTGGTAAGAAAAAGTACTAGGGGTTTGTTCCTTACTTGAACCTAAATTGTTGGGGTTAGTTAGGAACTAATACTTCATATGACCACATTTCTGAACACAAGGGGTTTTAGAGCAGAAGATCCCAAACCTGATCTTAATCCACGATAGGTTACTAATCAGAAACACTTGTAATAATATTCTGAACTTCAGCTGTTGAAAGGTGCTGTTTCTTGCAGGACTGTGAAAGTGTCTTGGATGTTTTTAACACAATAAACCTGCTGTAAATGAAGCAGTGGCTGCTTTGGCACCTCTCCAAAGTCTGGCACGCAATGAGGTTTCAACTAGCACCAACATCAATTACTGTCTTTTTAAAAAATAAATTTAACATCAGACTCCAAACTGATAAGCCAGTTTTAATCAGAACGGAGTGTGGTGGTTGTTTATCCTTCATTACACTGAAATCTAGTGGCAGAATAGAAAATGAAAGTTAATTAGATTAGACAGTAAGTGTCGTTGATAGCACCATTAAACCTGCTGTGTTGTCCGTGTGAAAACATCTTCTGCAGTGCAAGCTGACCTTAGTTATTTATTGTGATTCTGCCTTTGACTCAAAAACCAGCTCAAAATTACTTTGTAAGACACTGTTATTTATCTTAATCTCTTCAATAAGCTTGTTCTCAACAAATGTGGAAGAATTTGATAGCCCACCTGCTCTGTGGTGGGCTGTCATTGGACAGTTGTCTGCTCCCAAATCTGATTGCTCTGGTAAGAGTTTCTCAAAAGAGATTTACCTGTGGTGTTCTGTGTTACATTTTTTCTGCTTCTAAGACACTGTTGAAACATGTAGCTTGTTAGTCGAGATTGTCCCTTAACCAACAACAGCAAACAGTAAGTGAATTATTTATGTAATTGATATTTCATTGAGGAAGTTGCAGGCTGTCTGTTGATTTGCATAAAATAGCAGCATTGTCAGGGCGTATCTGTTTCAGTATCTTTGGAGGGAAGGATGTGGATATAGAAAACATGTTCAGCATGATAAATTCTGGGCAAGGAAATGACCACTGAATTTTCTCTATAAACACGCCTGGCTTGTTCTGCAGAAGAACAGCCTCACATTTGAAGTGGCATTCCCTGCCGGTTGGGTTAGGTGCTGTGAAATCGAGGTAGCTGGCCTAGCTTGTTCCAAGCAGCCCAGCATCAGGTGCGCTGTCTGCAGTGTCTGTGAGGTGGCTGTGTTTGTCTCCTTCCCGCAGGTGCCACCGCCCTGCTGCTTCTAGCCCGCCGCACAGACCTGAGGCGAATCTCCTTGGACACCCCGGACTTCACGGACATCGTCCTGCCGCTGGAGGACATCCGCCACGCCATCGCCATCGACTTCGACCCCCTGGAGGGGTACATCTACTGGACCGACGACGAGGTCCGCGCCATCCGCCGCTCGCTGATCGACGGCTCGGGCAGCCAGTTCGTGGTCACGGCGCAGATCGCGCACCCCGACGGCATCGCCGTGGACTGGGTGGCCAGGAACCTGTACTGGACGGACACGGGCACGGATCGCATCGAGGTCACGAGGCTCAACGGGACCATGAGGAAAATACTGATCTCGGAAGAGCTGGAAGAGCCCAGAGCGATTGTGCTGGATCCCATGGCTGGGTGAGGAGCTGCTTGCGAGCAGTTTGTAAAATACTAATCATGAAAAGAAAGATACTCTGTCCACTTGTATGTAAATAAACTTCTGAGCCTTCAAAATGAAAATCCTGGGATTCTTTGAAAGCAAAAAAGGACTGCTGCTTTATTTTGACCATCTTATGTGTCTTCATGTATTCTTTTTAAAAATATTTTTGGACACTGGGTGGATCTGCTTAGTTATAGTAGATAATAGCTGTGATTATGTTGCCTTGCTGAGCAGACTGATATAGGGGTTTTGTTTAATGTGTACATGCCAGTTCTTTCTGAATGGTTTGGGCACCCTTACCTCGGTAAAGAAATAGATTCATTTTAGAAATGTACTTTTTTCTGCATGCTATGTGATTTGGGGGAGAGTATTCCGGAAGAAGCTATGCGAATATTGGAAGTTGGGATTCATAAATTGAAAGTTGGGATTAAGAAGGGTTCTTAAGACTTTGTTTCCTTTGCAGGTACATGTACTGGACTGACTGGGGAGAACTCCCAAAGATCGAAAGGTCAGCATTAGATGGCTCAGACAGAATTGTGCTGGTGAACACCTCGCTCGGCTGGCCAAATGGACTGGCACTGGATTATGCAGAAAGCAAAATATACTGGGGAGATGCCAAAACAGACAAAATAGAGGTTTGTAATTGTATATAATTGTGTATAATTGTATATTTTTGATTCTGTGAAGCTCCATGAATGTAGTTACTCTTCTCTTTCAGGTGGTCATATTCTGATTTAACCCGCACGGGCAGTGGGAGGGTGGTTGAGTTTTGCTTTAAGAAACACCTCCATTTCTGCTCTGTCTTTGGGCAAGTTACTCACTATTCTTTCCTCATTTTAATATGTGTAAAATAGAAATTACATCCATGTAGTAGAGCTCTCTTTGCAAAAATGTGCGAGAGGGATTAGTTAAATAAGTCAATTCTTAGGTCATCATGGGGAAAAAGCTTTTTCAATGGGATTAATGTTTTTAGGTTAAAAAAAAATCCATCTTTCATTCTTTGCGCTGCTCAGCTTAGATGCTACTAAAACATATTTTAAAGAAATAAATCTCATGTCACATAGAGTTGCTTGTACTCACTGAAATCCTCTATACTGTGCTTCTCCCTTGGTTTATTAGAGTTTCAGCAAGGGGATAGATTTTCCTTTCTCTCTGACATGCCCTGTTGAAACTCACAATTAAAAAAAAAAAAAGGCACTTTTTCTTCTCTCCCGCATTGAAAATCTTACTTTTATTTTGTTGTGTAACATTAATGAAACAAATCTGACACTTATTATTTGTCAGTCTTGGGGAAAATAGTGTTGTTTAGTATTGCATCAGTTTACTGTCAAGAACTCCTCTTGGAAGCCGAAGACTTGAGTGCTGCCTGGTGCATCGTAACACCACAGCTACCTTTGCCGTGTCCTGGTATATTTGTCTTTCTTTTGATGAATTACAGCTTTCCTTATCGATTCTTTCCTATGGCAAATAATTTTTAGCACTTACGTTAGGCACAGCGTCTTTTGTGACCTTACAAAATTGTTTTTACTTCTTTCTAACTGCAAATCAGTCAAGGTGAAGTCACAGTCACGTGCTGGAAGGTCACATAATTGTTTGTTCTTCCTCAGAGCCAAAGTAACTCCAGTCCTGCAAGGTGAGTTGCTTTGAGGAAGTCCTTGGCAAAGCCTCAGGGAGCAGAGATTTCTTTGTCCTGAAAGCAAGATTTGTAGTCTGTAATGCACCCAACACTACACCAGCTCTGAGGAAAGAGGGGGAAAAGAGTCTTAGCTGTGCTTAGAGATTTATTTATAACAGATTGAGCACTTCAGCCCTTATACTTTCTTGGACTTGGATGTGTTTTGCAAAAGGAAAGTTAGGCATTCTTTGCTGTCGTGTTTGCCAAGACACTGAGATTCCTTATTCGTTAATAATGGTTTTGTTCAACGCTGGATCAGCTTGTGTAGAAATTTTCATCTAGCTCAGGCGTGAGCTCACTGCTGCACTGCAGTCAGAGTGGCTAGAACACACCATAGAATGTTTGTGCCTGTCTGTGGCAGGACAGAAGGTACTGGATTTGGCACAAAGTCTTGTGGGACCATTTCCATTTCATTGTCCTTCAGTCAGAGTGAGCCAGCAGAACGAGCCTGCTCCAGGTTGCCATGTGACATCTGTGCAGAGCATCAGAGAAGCTTTATCATCCTAAGGTTTCAGAATTACTTGTGTTGTTTTTTTTTTTTCCCTAAGGGTCTCCAAGTGTTAGAGTTATGATATTATTTAGGCATAGATGGCAGAGATCTGTAAAATTACGTGTAAGGTGACCAACATTTCCACACACACACCTTTTTTTGACAGAAGAAATTGGCCCTTGTAACTAATGTGAGGTGATGGGTGCAGAACAAACAGAAGCAGATGGTTCTTCAAACGTGTGGTAAGTTGTGGAAATAGCTAGAGATGTTAAAAGCTTACATGTGTTCCTGGGAAGACCGAGTAAGTCTGTGAAAGGGAATTCCACTGCAGTTTACTGGCATCCAGAATTGCCTTCTGAACCACAAATTACTGAAGTTGTAAATTGTTGTAGAAGGTAGAGTCTTCTTGAAAAGTATGGTATGCATTTGATGTATTGTGGTGTTCAGTAAGTGTAAACTCTGTTTGTTCTCTGAGAAGGGGTGCTGGGATGGCTGGACCCTTGGACTGAACCCATGCAGAGTCTCTTTTCCTGTGTTTAAGGCGATTCTATTCCTTGAAGGTTTGGGGAGTCTTGATTTTGTTAGCCTGTTATGTTAGATTTAGGAAAAACTACATGCCCTTCCTTAGGTGCAGAATTGCTGCTTGCTAACTGCACTTCAGAGGGGCAAAAATGGCCTGAAAATCGATGACCCCTGGTAGTGATGAGCACACACGTTCAGTATGGCTTCTGCAATCAGTGAAAATCTCTTTTGTAACTCCGAACGAGGTGTGGACTGCACTGAGGAGACCTGGGAGACCTAGCAACAAAAACATGCTTTCCTTAACATCCAGTGGAAATTCAGAATCCTCCAAAGCTGTTACAACAGGCCTGAGGGGAAAAAGAGAGGGGGAAAGTCATTCTCTCCTGTTCCCCTCACAGGCTGGGGACAATCATTAATGGACACACCAGGGTAGGGCCCAGGGTAAGGGTAGGGGAGCAGCACATCCCAACTGACCCTCACTGCCCTCGGTGTTAACAATGTCATAAACTGATATCCCACAGAACAGCAACAAAGCAATCCTGATCCTTCTCCCTGCTCTGGAAAAGAGCACTGGGATGGGCACGTATGGGAATATGTGCAGGGTCAGGTACCACACCCACAGGAACGGGCCAAGCAACACCGTCACCAGCGGTTCTGCACTTAATACAGCAAATGCTTAGATAAATTTGTTCACAACCTGCTCTGGGCGGATCTGTTGTTCCCTCAACCCTTGGAGGGAACTCACATGGGGTGCCAAATAAGGCTGTTGTGGTTTAGGAATGGTGCTCCCCAATTTAGCGCTCCCACTGAGACTTTCCAAACCATGCTGCTGCTCACTTGCTCCCTTCTTCCCTTTCCCTCTGCAGCAGGGATGGAGGAAAGAATTGGAGGCACGAAAGGTAAAGATCACGGGTTCTTGAGATAAGAGCAATTTACTGGGGACAGTAATGACATAAACCCAGCAGTAACAGCAACAACAGTAATGACAGAGGGCACAAGAAAAGAAATTATTCACCCAGAACGTACCTCCCCTCCTCCACCCAGCAGACAATATTGAGGGCTCCTTCTACCATATTTATTCCTCTCCTGGGATGAGACTCCCTTCCCCTGGCAATGACATGAGGGGGGACAGAAAAACCTCCAGGTCCTGGCTGTGACCCCTTCTGGCTCCTGCAGAAATGAACCCTCTCCTGCTCGGAACTGAGGCACTGCCCTATATGTAAATAATGCAAATGTGGTTGGTTTCTTTATTGAGGAATCTCAGTGAATTTCCCCCTGGATCTTATGTGGCGTCTTTTATGAGAGATTGACTTTGTTGTGGCAGGCTATAGAAATGTATCTCAGGCTGCAGTGACTCTGTCAAGATCTCTGATCGCTAAAATGTTACTAAGATTTCGAGTGTTCCTGTTTGTTCACCCTGCCTCCCGTCCTGTGGCAGCCACGAACCCTGAGGAGAGTTATTGCGCTTTCCATGCCCTTGCCATCCGTTTTTTGTATCAGTGTAACAGAAGATGCTTTGGCCTTCTGTAGATGTTTTAAACTTACATTTGGGGAAAGGACACTGGCGTAGGGGCAAGAAAGAAAGGTACTTGTGACAAGTTCCAAAAGTGATATTTGGAATTGGACGTGACATCAGAATATATATGCCTGGTCCCTGCTTTGCTTTGTGTGTTTGTGTATGTTTGGCAAGGGGGGTAAAAGCAGGAGAATCACATTTTTACTTGACTCTCCTGCCTTTAAGTAGTTTTTCATGCATAATTTTACATACTTTTTGCTTTTTTCCTTTTTTTTTTTCCCCCCTTGCACGTAGAATTCATCACAGTGCTACCAAAGAGCACGCTTCTTGCGAGCCGTGTTTCTGGTTTATTAGTGCTGCATATGAGCATTTATTATTTGTTATGTGCTTATTTATTTATTTATTTTAACCCGCTGATGAACGCTGTGCTGTTCTGGAGCCCCCCCAGATGATAATGCAGCATCAGCAGGGGTTAATGGAGGCCGGCAGGGGGTCCAGCAGGGAGCTTTTGTTGCTGTTTTATCTGGCAGCCTGCAGCAGGCTGGGGCTCAACAGCTCCCTCATTCATCTCGCCCAGGTTCCACTGCTGATAAACTCCTACTGAAATGGATGGCTGCTATTGTGCCTACCGGTAGGGAAGGTTTCCTATTGACTTGCCACAGGTTGAAAGCGTTTTTTCCTGCCGTGCTGTGAGGTTAAAAATGGATGATCTGCTCTGTTGAGGTCTTAACGTTTTCCTCCTCGAGTGAGTGTTTGTTGTCTTTGCACACACCCTACCTGTTTTATTTGGATCTTAAATGGCAAGCAAGGCTCATATTAATAAAGCAATTAAATGGCTGCAAGCATGTGTTGCTGTGTGCATTAAGAGGAAGTCATGATGATAGGGCTGATTTCTCTCAGTTTTTCAGTCTCTGCTTCATTTTTCTTTATTTATCCTCTTTTCTATTCTTCGTTTTTAGAGCCAGAAACGACACTCAGTAACACCTACTAGTGGCTACTGTAAAGAAAGGCCTCCTCTAGGTATTCAGCCGTTATCTAGAGATTTTTGAGTGCAGCTCCACCTTGAAGTATTTGTGCATTCCCAAATCTATTAGCTGTGCCTGGAATCACCAGCTCTAATCCTCGTGATTAACATGGAAAGTATCACGTCCTGCTGTTTCTCAGCTTAAACACACAAAAGTCTTCAGAACCCAGCCTTGCTGGACAACAGAAAGCAGATGCTGCTACAGCTTTTTAGAGCACAAAAATCTTGAGCAGAAGTTCCTCAAATTGAAACAACTGGAGCCATCAGATAACCTCCCTGAGTCTGACTCAGCTTTCTTAGTTTCTGGGGCAAGGTGCTGGAACAAAAGTACCTTGGGAAAGAAGAAGAGAACAGAGGCTTTCACCAATATTTAAGAGAATTAGGAGTTGTTTTACCAAAATCAGTCTTGTAAAACTATCCCCAAAACCCACTGTGAGGATTCAGGTTGGTCTTGGTTAGTCCTATTTGCTTTCTGCAAAGCATTGTGTGTTTCTGCTCATAGGTCTTAGTTTGCTAAATAATACATTGCAAAATGCAGTTACTAGTTTCCTTTGTTACCCCTACCTGGCAAAGCATTTTTATTCACTTGTTTTACCACTGAATCTTCTCAGAGGAGCTGCTTTTTCCCACCCTGAAAATCTTTCTTCTTATCTTGTTCATTGATTTGGCTCATTTTTTTTTTTCCTTAGCCTGTTCTTTCCAAATCCAGGGGTTTTTTTTGTAAAGGATGAGGTTGCCTAGATGTCATATGTGATTGTCACAATGGTTCTAAAATCCTTTTCTTGCCTACTTGTCCCTTTACCTGACTTAAGTAATTTCATTAAAAACTGAACCTATTGTTTCTAAAATTAAATTCCATCACTGAGTAAACATTTCTGTTGACAGTGAACTAAGAAAGTTGTCCTGCTGTTAAAGAAATGAGCATTGAACAGTGTCTGTAGCATGACAGAAAGGGTATTTATGAAGTTAATCTCTATTCTGTTCTTACATATTTATCTTCACTGCAGTCCTATTAGGAATATTATCCATGCTCAGAAAAAATATATTTTGAATTCTTCAGGAAAACTGTGAGAGCTCAAGAGGAAATTGAGGGTACTGGTGAACTGTTAAATTAGAAATTGTTAATGGCTGTTATAAAACAATTAACAGTAGGAAACTGTAGAGTTGGCTGGAGGCATTTGGGTTTTGAAGGGTTCCAGGGGTTTCTTCTGCCAATTCCTCAGGATTTTACTGCAATGAAGAGATGACTTCCTATTTAATATCTAAAACATTCCATAACATTTTAGAATTGTGGGGAAAATGCTGTTAACAGTAAGTTAACGACCCTGACAGAATAATTCCCTCCAACTGATTTGAAAGTTTCAGTTGCTCAGCCAAAGAGAGTTGATCAAGACTCTTTTTAGAGTGGAAGACTAATAAAACTGGAAATTTAGAGGTGTTAATCGTATGAAACTACTGCATTCATAACAGTACAATCATTCCAATCTGGTTTGTTTACGTTGCTTAAAGAAGCAAGTTGAAAATTTATCACTCTCAAACCCAGTTTGAAAAAATGCTAATGTGATGATTGGAAGGCACTCTAGCTGTCTTTTAGAGTTATTTTTAAGAGAGATGTTGCCCCAGTTTCCTTTTTTTTTCCTTAACCAAATAAATTTAATGAGTGGTAAAGTAAGATTCGTGTATATTTAGATAGACAATGAACAGTCATATCCCTGATTAGCAGTGCCATGAACTGAGTCATTATTCGTTTCATCAAACAGCATGTGTAAGTATTTACCACTGGATAATCAGGGCTGAAGGAACGAAGCCTGCCCTGTGAGCATTCCTAAATTATTTCAGGTGAAATGCAAGCCTTGCTCGGTATCTTTTCTGACTGTACATTGGAATATCGGGCTATTTGTATTGAATTCAGCATTTCACAGCTGTTCCACAGTAATACTTCTCTGCAGTCATCTTAAGCAGAGCAGTGTTCCCAGGTGTTGTTGATAAATTTTCACTGTGTATTGACTTCCTTTGCTCCCGTCATTCTGAGAAAGAACTCAATGCTTGTTGTTATTTTGTTGTTCCTGCTGATCATTAAGTACAGCATCTTTAAAATGTGACTACATTTTCAGCAGTAATTAATTGACTTTGAATAAGCTGTATTTTCTTTGCATTCATCATTATTCTAGGATAAACAAAGCCCTTATTCTACAAGCAGGATATCTGTGGTTTTTTTTTTTCTGAGACCATTTAATTTTGGGGCTTTGTTTTATCTTGACTTTCATGGAACTATTTGCTCCTTCAGTCGAGGTGGTGTTTATGGTTGCACCACATCTGTTTCCTCGAGCAGCCTGTATTCCCAGTGTGGTTTGTAGTGTTGGAATGGCCTCAGAATGTCAAACTCACACCACATTGTGGTTAAAAGCAGCATAAACCTTGATTCTGCTCGATGCTGTAGCCTGTGGATGAACCATCATCCATACTCAAATCACCTAAAATGCAGCCAAAGTAAGTGCAGACAATGTAGTGCCATGGGAAAAAATTAAATATATATATATATATGAGGATATTTATATATATATATATGATGGTACTTGGCTGCTGGTGGGCAGATGTTTATATTAAGTAAGATTGCACAGATGTGCTCAGGTATAAAGTTGCAGTGAGAGCAGGGTGGCAGGTGTGTGTAGGTGCTTTCAGACAGGTGCATGTTTTGTGCAGGTGACATAAAAGTGTCTTTCAAAATAGCTTGTGTGAGTCAATGCAAAAATTCATTAAAAGCAGATACTTAATCCTTAAGTCCTCCCTTCTCTTTTCCTGACTTTCCTCAGTACAGGGGGGAGCTTATTTGAACAGCTCTTGTTTTAATGTTTGCCAAAGAAAGTTCATCTCACATCCCACTCCTTCTCTTTGCCAGTAGTTAAGCACTCCCTTAAACAGAGGATTTTCTTTCTTTTATAAGTACAAGGCAAAAAAAAAAAATGTAATTTTTAAAGTTACTTATTTGTGATGGTGATGTTTTATTGCTTATTACTTTGTGGTTTTAGTTGATACACGGAATGGAAGGATGTTGTGAAGTGAATCTTTTCAGTCTGCTTAGCAAGCACTAATTGCCATGTATTAATTAGTTGCAAACAAATGGCTTGTCTCTGCAGTCTGAAGGGGAGGGGGAAACAAGTAATCCCAGGCAAGTCATCTGTTTTTGAGATACACATGCATTTGTGGAAGCATACTATATACACTGCTACACTGAAGATTTTGGGGAAGCCAATCCCATAAAGTAATTATGAGCAGAATAATTTTGAAACTTCTCTTAAAACACATGACTCTTCATTCGTGCCAGGATGGTACTTTTTGTAATAATATTTGGCATTCATAAGGCACTTGATCACTTGAAGATGCATATGTTAATTAATCCTTTCAGTGCCTCTTTGAGGAAGTTAGGTATTAGTCCTTTTTAGCAGTAGAGAAAAATGGCACAGTAAATTCAAGTGTCTTGATCAAAGGCATGCAATTATTTACAGATTATTACTGTTCCTTGTTGTGAAAAAAATCATGTACTTAATTTCGAAGAATGTAAGACTGGTTTCTTATTCAGACTTGGGAATATAAATATACTCTGTAGATTGTCTTGACTGTTTGACTCCCAGTATTTATGTGGGGCCTCCTCTTATTGCTCTCTGTAACCTGGGCAAAGCTCACTCGGGAGGGACTGTGGAATACAAAAAGCTGAGCCAGAATTCCTTGACCATTGTAGGCTTCTCTTCATTCCTGTAAAACAGTGTCTCCCATTTAAAACTAACCCAAAACTCATGTCAGAAAGCAAAAAAGAGGCGTTAACAGGTGTAAATACTGCTACATAATAATAGTTCCTAAAGCAAATGTAAGGAGTATTGTGTCATAATTTCATATTATGATCTGCTTATGAGACTAGCCTTATAAATAAGGGATCCTCCATGGCTTTTAGAGTAAGTGCCTGTTAATATAGAGTCTTTTATTTTATTAGGAGGCTGTATAACATTGATAGCATTATAATGGGTAGGAAATTATTTCCTAATTTGAGATCTAAGTGTGGAGCAGCTGTTCTATTAATCTGACAAATAGTGGCAGATTTATTCTATATGCCTAATAAGTTTGTGCTCGCATATATTCATAGGTCATGAACACTGATGGAAGTGGTAGAAGAGTTCTGGTGGAGGACAAGCTACCTCACATATTTGGGTTCACGTTGTTGGGAGATTACATCTACTGGACAGACTGGCAGAGGCGCAGCATCGAGCGCGTGCACAAACGCACGGCGGAGAGGGAGATCATCATCGACCAGCTGCCTGACCTGATGGGCCTCAAAGCTACCAATGTGCGCCAGATAATCGGTGAGTTGGGCTTCTGATGAGGCCAGTGAAAAGGAAATAGGAAATGTCAGCAGTGTGCTGTTCTGCCGATTTTTTTAGAAACGGACAGAGTGCAGTTCCATCGCGCGGTAACTGCTGGCAGCAGTTTGATGGGATGGGTTTGGTCTTGTGTGAGGTGCTTCAGTTCTCCTGCTTGTGAAGAATATCAAGCTGGAAAACAACCAGACACACCCCAAAACTGGTAATTTGCTGCTTCTTAGGGAATTGGAACAGCCCTGGATCCAGTAAGGGGAAAAGAAGGATCATAGGAAATGGAACTTCTTTCTGTAACAGCTAGCTATTTATGAACCTGCAACTGTAGCAGCTTCTCATCTTGCAATCTGAGCATGTGCTCCCAGTATGCAAAAGCTGAGAATGAGCCAGTCTGAGTCTGTTAAGTACTTTTCACATTAATCCTGGAAAATCATCTTTAAAAATAATTAGAAGTACTTCCTGTCCTGTAGTGTCTGTGGTGTAAAAAAAGAAGGATCTAGCTTTAAACTGGCTATCACAGGCTATTCAGACACTGGTAGCAGTGTAACTGTAGCACCACAGAACTCATCACCTTACCTGAATATTGTGCTGTGTGGATAAGGCTTGCAGCTTCTTGGTGCCACGTGTGGATTGTACTGCAGGAAATCAGTCAAATGCAGTTGAGCTATATCTTTACATGACTGCTGCCACATTATCAAGATGCCCCAAGGTCTATGTGCTTTGATTGCAGCCCTCCTTCCAACTGTTTGGTTAATTGAACTCCTTGAGTGCTAAAAATCTTAGTAGGTCAGTCCCAGCACGTGCAGGTACACAAAGTGAGTATTGCAAAGAGCTGCTTCACTTGCATCCTAGAGAGAAGAGGCCATTGAATGGATGTGAAAATAGAGCTGCAAATTTTTCACCTCTAGGAATGCACCTGGGTTGTAGGAATGTACCTGGACCAGTGTGCTGTAAAAAGCAGCAGAACATCCACTTGCTTGCTTACTTACCGTGCATCAGTGCTTGTGCTGTGAATTGGAATTGGCAGTAAGCTGTAGAAGTCCGGATCCTTTTTCCTGATGCTGGGTTTGTTTCATGGGGCAAGGAGAACAAGCCCTGGCTTTCTGGCCAAGTAGAGCAACATCTGTCCAGAGTGTTACAGGAAATGAAGTCGGGTTGCAATGGTTGCCCTTTGCTTTTGGTGCCCGCTCAGGTACCAACCCCTGCGCAGAGGAGAACGGCGGCTGCAGCCACCTGTGCCTGTACCGACCGCAGGGCCCTCGCTGCGCCTGCCCCATCGGCCTGGAGCTCATCAGCGACATGAAGACCTGCATCGTCCCAGAGGCCTTCCTGCTGTTCTCCCGGAGAGCGGACATCAGGAGGATCTCCCTGGAAACCAACAACAACAACGTGGCCATTCCGCTCACCGGGGTCAAGGAGGCTTCCGCCCTGGATTTTGACGTGACGGACAATCGCATTTACTGGACTGACATTTCACTGAAGGTAAGGGATTTATTCCATATTGGCTGGTCAGCTATTTACAGGCTTCTTGAGGTACTTTAGAAGGGATTGACAAATGCAGTTCACAAAATTTAAGAGCATTTTCCAACTAAGAATGGCGCACATTCTCTGGGGAAGTAAACAAAAAAACAAAAAAAAAAAAAAACAAAAAAACAAAAAAAAAACACCCACAGTTTCTGGTGGGTTATGAGTGAGGAGTGTGTGCAGATAGGAATATTAAGGACATAGAAAGGTGGCCTGTGTTTGCCAAAAGAATTTTGTACCATCCTAACATTAATCCTTTACTTCCAGGTTTATCAGGAGCTGCCTAGACTCTAATACATTTTTCAAATATAATTCTGGCTGTATCTGCTGTCACAGGCTGATCCTGATGGCAAAGAGTTAAAAAAAAAAATCCTTTGTATAAAAGTCCAAGAAGCAATTCTGCTTAGTGAAATTAAATTTAGCCATCAGTACTGTGACACTTCTTCTACTGAGCTCATTGGGAGTTTTGTTCTTTTCTTGCGTTTGCTGTTCTGTCCTAAACTTTTCCGTCAGGTGCGTTAAATAGTGTTCCACTGATGCTTTTATACAGTCCTGGGAGAGCCAAAGTATTTCCCCCTCAAAGCTGGCACTGTGCTGTTAAGGTCACTTTGGCATTGTAGACTGCTTAATTCAACCAGACTGGTCATGCCATTGATTTCCCCCGTGAAATGCCATTGTAATTGACACAGAAAACATCCATGGAGCACAGTAAATCATCATTTCTGAACGGCAGCATTGTTTGCTTTGCAAATAAGCAGCGTGCTGTAAGATCCTCTTTCCTAGGAGATGTCTGAAATCTGAGAGCGTTTTAAAATGCAACAAAGAAAAAAAACAACCAGCCCAGCGACAGACTGGTGACATTCCTAGTTTGCCCGTGTATCTTTGTGTCCCCGCAGACCATCAGCAGAGCGTTCATGAACGGCAGTGCCCTGGAGCACGTGGTGGAGTTCGGCCTGGATTACCCGGAGGGCATGGCCGTGGATTGGCTGGGGAAGAACCTGTACTGGGCTGACACCGGGACAAACCGGATTGAAGTGTCCAAGCTGGATGGGCAGCATCGCCAGGTGCTGGTGTGGAAAGATCTAGACAGTCCCCGGGCATTGGCATTGGACCCTGCTGAGGGGTAACGTGCTGATTTCATTTCATGTTTATGACCAGTGAAAAACAGCATTGTAGTGCTTACTCTGGGGCATGTTAGCGAGGCACTGTGTGGGGATAAGAATATTAAAAAAACCCAAACAAACAAAAAAAATCAGAGCAACCCCGCCCTCCCCCCCCCAATAAAAAAGGGATTTATATTTAGGTTTTAAATTAACCACAGAATCAAAGTAGTTTTAGGTTTGTGGAATTTGTTCATTAGAAAAGGACTATAGTATTGGAATGAATGTATTTATCGTTTTAAAAATTAGGATTCTTTTTATCACAAGTTAAGAGTCCATAAAGGTATTAATTGATTTAATTTGAGAGTGGGGAAGGGAAGGTTATAGTCTGAGAAAAAGGAAGGTGTTTGTCTCTTCAGACAAGGGATCCTTTTTAGTTGGCATGGACAAGGGAAGCGGGGATAGAGGAGGAGAGGAAACAATTATATCCACCTATCCCCAAAATTAAAGACTTCCTGAGAAGAAACTTCTCAGTTGGATTCAAGTGCATTACAAAAAGCAGAAGCGGGGCAATAAGCAGAGAGGAAAGAAGGAGTGGGGCAAGGCAAGGTAAACTAGTCACCTTCTAAAACAGCTCTAAAATAGCTCATGAAATGCTCATTTAACATTAACTAATTACTGCAAAAGCTTTTTGAAGTTATACAGTGTCTATTCTTTAGACTCCCCCTTGATCATCAGTTTTTGAAGCAACTTTTCTCCCTGTGCAGTTGGTTGGAATTGAAAGGCTTCACAGGTGTTTGCTATGAGAGGTATTAAAGCAGAAGGGTGTAAACACTGCGTGTGAGCTGCATTCCACTTGCTTTTAGAAGGATATCAGCTTTACCTTTTGGAAGAAGTGACTCACTAGTCATCAAGTATACAGCTTACTCTACTGTACAGTGCCTAAAGAAAATGTAAATATGGACAAGTCTGTCCTGCCAAACGAGGTGTAAACGGGCGTGTGAGTGTGTAATAGTTTGTACTTTTGTTCTAAATGCCATAAAATTTTGGGTTATTCTGCTCTTGACCGATATGTAACACACTTGTTACATGGCTGATTGACTTAATTGTGTGGAGATGAGCAGTGGCATCTGTTAACAGAAGTACCCTGGATACCTACCCTTTTGTACTCCTTTAATAGACAGCTGACTAGAAACAAGAAGGTAAGTGCCATGCCAAAACATCCTGCTAAATAACTGGGTGTAAATGAAGGTGAAAATCCAGGTCCAAGCAGTAAAAATACTGTTAGAAGCATTTTGAGGAAACCTGACTCACTTCCTTGCTTGTATTTTGAAAAAACAAAAACATTTTGCATAATGGGACTTAATAAATGCTCAAATTTACAGCTGTTGTTTTTCTCTCGGTCTTTCCGAGGATTTTCGTTTTGTTTCTCCCCCTGAGTTCTCCTGGGTGGAATGTGATTCCTTTCTCCCTTCTGTTCTTTCGACCAGGTTTATGTACTGGACTGAGTGGGGTGGCAAGCCAAAGATTGACAGGGCTGCGATGGACGGCACCGAGCGGACCACTCTGGTGCCGAACGTGGGCCGCGCCAACGGCCTGACCATCGATTACGCCAAGAGACGCCTCTACTGGACCGACCTGGATACCAACCTGATAGAATCCTCCAACATGCTGGGTGAGGATGCAGCTGCTTCTTCCGTGTTCCTCGTGGCAAACTGTCGCTTAAATAACGCAAAGACACTCAAAAACCTTCCGAACTCGCGAGGCTTCAACATTTGCTTCTGTAATCCCTGTTCACTTAACCCAACATATAGCAGTTTTCTTGCAGCTGATAGAGTTGCTCAGAAGGTTAAAATTATCCGAGCTGTACGTATTTCCAGTTATATGTGGGACAAAGCTGTCAGCTTTCGGTGTTTTGGAGGGTCTTGTTTTGCTGCTCTGAAGAGCACTGACAAATGCATGACAAAGGCGGGGAGAAAGCGAAGATAACAACAGCTCATTCAGTATTTTTCACAATGTAATTTAATGCAGTTTGATTTTAAATCTTTATTGGTATCCCCAGGCATTTCCCTCCCCCCCCCATTATTCTGCATGCTAAGGACCTTTTCCTGGCTAGTACTTGTCAGCAGGGGAGTTGTCTTGTACTGGGGTGTTTTGTGATGGTTTTTATAAACTGGTCATTGCAGCTAAATGGAGGTGGAATATTTTATTCTTTCACTGTCCCAGGGTACTGCATTGAGGACCCAGGCTCTCTCAGATTTGCACAGTATCTTTATTTAATTTCTCTTTACCCACGGGAGTGGACTGCCCTGTTGTGTGCCAAACTATTCAGATCAGCATTAACACTAGCCAGTATTTAAGGATAAAGGAGTTAGTCTGCTTTAAACAGTATGCCTGCAACAGTGGAACGAAACTAGAAAAAGATCAAACCAGGAAAATGCAATATGGGAACTAACTATATGTGATATGAAAGCTTCTCTTCTTCTTACTTACTTTGGTGTGCTGTGGATGCTGACTCTGTGTTCCCTTGTGTAACGTGGAACTGGACATGGCATTTGAGTTTCCTTTTCCCTGTGCCCGTGGCTAGTGATGGTGGGGGGTGTTGTGCACTCCTGATTTCTCTGTGCAAAGAGGGAATGACTTCTGGCTTCATAATCTCCCATTCATTTTGTGTGACCAGACAGCAGGAGGTGCTGTGGGAATGAAGCGATTGACATAACATGGTATAAATAAATTCTCCCCCCCCATGTCCTTCACCTTGAGGTCTCTTAACATTTCCACAGTATACACAATTAACTGTTTCCTCTCCTGGCTTTCTGATTGCTTGTTCCTGTTGTGACATTGCAGAGACAAGTTAGTTTAACCTCGTGCATTTAATTTGTGTCTTGATGCAGTGGAGAATTTCATTAAGCTTGTAACAGTTTTAATTTTGTAAGCAGGTGGGCAGAGACCCAAATGTGGTGCCAAGAGATGCAGTGTCAGGATCCTGCATCAAACTGAGAGGGACCCTGTCTGTTTTGGGGAGGAGGGAAAGGACAGAATCTTTCTTTTCAGTTTGTCCACATATAACTCTGCTTTTCCTCTCTGTTCCTTCTTGGAACCAGGCCTTGACCGTGAGATCATAGCTGATGACTTGCCTCACCCCTTCGGCTTGACCCAGTACCAGGACTACATTTACTGGACAGACTGGAGCCGGCGCAGCATCGAACGGGCCAACAAGACCAGTGGCCAGAACAGAACCATCATCCAGGGGCACCTGGATTACGTGATGGACATCTTGGTGTTCCACTCCTCCAGGCAGGCGGGCTGGAACGAGTGTGCCTCGAGCAACGGGCACTGCTCTCACCTGTGCTTGGCAGTGCCCGTGGGTGGCTTCGTCTGTGGCTGCCCAGCTCACTATTCCCTCAACTCTGACAACAGGACCTGCAGTGGTAAGCCATGCTGGATGAAAAATGAAATGGGGAAGCACATGTGTTTAGTAACAGATGCAAGCATTATACTTATTATCTATTTAAACAGGAAGGCTAAAAATGCTTTTGGTTTTGTATGTCTGTCCTGCCCTCCTCGAGTGATTGCTTGCTTGTTTATTTATCTGCTACTTTATTTCAAGTCTTGTCTGGCATCAAGGAAATGTGATAGTTTGGTGTGGATTACAGATTTTGTGCAGGCTTTAGGTGGTCAGGATTTCATTCTGTGGTTGCTGTGTTGTCTGGCTGATGGGATGCTGAGGTGGGCTGCTGCCACACCTCAAAGTGTTTCTTCCTCAGAGAAGTTGGTTTGGCTCCACAGCCTCCCAGCAGTCTGATTTCTGATCTCAGTGCAGCCAAGCCCCTTTTTTTTTTTTTTTATTGTTGTGCAGAATTTGAACCACAAGGCCCCTCAGGCTGTGTGTAATTAGCTTCTAACCAAATAATTTATCCATCTCTCAATAGCGGGCTGCCAGTGGAGCTGTCATAATTTTGGCAACCACGCTGGGTGGCTGATTTCCACTGGTGTCATTCAGATTAGTCAGTGGGTGAAGAGACTCATGGTACAGAGAGGCAGATTGTATCTTGTCCACATTATGCATGAGTAGAGAGCTCCAACTGACATTCTCACACGGTCATGCGAGTTAAAGGCATGGCTGGCACCTCTCTGGTGATGATTTTGGAGGTGGAGGAGTTTGACTTCCAGCAGGGAATAAGTAGCAAGATGATCAGAGGTCTTGTTTGCTTGTGAAAATGCTCTTGGAAACAAAGGAAGGAGTAAAATACAGGGAATACACTGGGAGCAAATAGAACCATTCCCCCACGGTACAGTTCTAGGCTCTTTGGAGGGAAAGTACAGGTTTTCCAGAAAGCAGAAGTGCCTTGCAATTAGGCCTGATTGTTGTAGGATGTTTAGGATGTTAGGTCTGTGTGTTAGTTACCAAGGAAACTCCTCTCTGCCTTTTTTTTCCCCAGCAGTCAGAAGAGATGTTCAAAGCTTATTCTAAAATAACAAAGCAAGGTGATGATGTTCTCCAGGAGGCTTTTGCTGCCTTACCTGTTTTACAGGCTTGTAAATAAGTGCAAAACTGCCAAACTCTGAACTCCTACTGCTAAACTCTCTCCAGGCCTGTGCTATGAGAGAATTGATTGTACAAACTTCAGGGAGGCTTCAAACTGCATTTCTGGCTGCTGGTTCTCGTGACATCTTGCACAGCAGTGGCTGCAGGTGGGGAAGAAGCCCTTCTTGAAAAGAACCCTCTGAAAAGGGAAAATGCTTTAACCATCTCCTCTGATTTCTGACCCAGTTATGTAATGGAGAGATAATTTTTTTTTCAACAATGCATGAAGTGCTTTGTGCTCTTACTGTAATGCACAGCTGGTAAACTACAGCAAAATGGCATTTCCAAGGGAAAAAAAAAACATCTGTCCAGGAAATTTTTGCTGGGCATGTGGAGCAGAGTGTCAGATTTTATTTTCTTTTTTCTGATTGCAGGCTATTATTCCCAGATAAGCAACTAGAAATAAGAAAGATACATAGATTTGAGAAGAGCAAATACATTTTTCTCCAAAAAACACAACCTCACACACAGTTAAGAGATTTTCCTGTGAATTAGTTTTTGTTTCATTCCAGTGCAGGCAAAAAGAGGGTTTGTGGGAACAGGACTGAACCGCTGTCAATCTCTTTTTTCCGTGAAACCTCTAAATAAAGGAACCAGTGCTGGCTTTTTCTCACCTTCCTCTGCAAGTAGTAGTGTTTCTGGCAGAGGGTTCAACCTCCTAAGACCCCTTTAGAAAGAAAATGGACAGTTCTTTGAGAGGCATGATTGACCATTCTTCTTTGAGGTGATTTTGACAGGAGTCTTTGCATTCGTTAGTCTGTCCACTTAGAAAATTTAGCTTTGCCTGTCACATACACGTACAGACATTTATAGTAAAAAGAGATCATTCAGAAGGCTTTTCAAATTCATCAAAGGTTAGGATTTTTATGTATTATTTCGGGGTTTTTTGCTTGTTTTTGGCAAAGGAAGAGGGAGAAGGGGAATGAAATAACAGGTACTGTCTGGTTATGTCTAATAGTGGTCATTCTTAAGCATAAAAGTGTCCAGGTTTATCGCTGTGTGTAACCCTTCCACCCCCCTCTCTGCCTCTAACCCCGTCAAGCTCCTACGACGTTTCTGTTGTTCAGTCAGAAGAACGCGATTAATCGCATGGTGATCGACGAGCAGCAGAGCCCAGACATCATCCTCCCCATCCACAGCCTCAGGAACGTCCGAGCCATCGACTACGACCCCCTGGACAAGCAGCTGTACTGGATCGACTCCCGGCAGAACATCATCCGCAAGGCGCAGGAAGACGGCAGCCAGGTATGGGGGTGGCACTGCTGAACATTGTGCCAAATATGGACTGATTGTATGGGAATAATTCGGGTGCACGGCTTTCCTGTAGGGTTAACGTCAGCTTGGCAAAACAAGTGGCACCTGGAGTTTTCGGGAGCCCTCCGTCGGTAAATCTGGGAGGTTGCAGCGAGAAGTAAATCATGGAAAGCCAAGGCCAGCTCCAGGGTGCTGTTGTTAACGGTGCATTGTTTGCTCAGCGCTGTCTTTTGTCTGGAAGCTGTTTGAAGCCCTTACTTGAGATATGAAACGTGGAAGGGGAAGTTCTTGGGAGAAATGGGGTGTGTGTGAGCAAGAAGGGTGCAGGGCAGTGACTCTCAAATGGAGAAGGGGGCGCTTGATGAGCACACAGCTGTGTGTGGAGCCTCCCAGGCTCTGCTGCAGATTGGAGGAGTTTTGTAAAAACACTGAGTGAGGAGCTTGAAGCTAGTGACCTGTAAGAGATGGAGCAAGCTTGGGAAAATGGATTTGACAGGGGAATGCAAAAAAGGTAGAGTAGGGTAGAAGGCAAAAGGTAATACAGGTTGTGGTGGTTTGACCCTGGCTGGATGGCAGGTGCCCTCTGAAGATGCTCTGTCACTCCCCTCCTCAGTGAGACAGGACAGAGAAAATACAACAAAAGGCCTGTGGGTTGAGATAAGGGCAGAGAGAAGTCATTCACCAGTTTCCATCACAGGCAAAACAGGCTCAACCTGGAGAAATTAATTGAATTTATTACCAATCAAAATCAGAGTAAGATAATGAGGCCTAAAATCTCAAAAACACCTTCCCCTACCCCTCCCTCCTTCCCAGGCTTAACTCCTTCCTCACTGACCTTGGTGTCTGCAGGGCTGCCTCTCTTACATATTTCTCACTCCTGTCTTCTCTGGCCACATTTACTTCTGCCCAGTAACTTTTTTCCCTTCTTAAATAAGCTATCACATTTATCACTCCCACCATCCCTGCTGGGCTTGGCCTTGGCCACAGCAGGTGCATTCTGGAGCCACGGGGGAAGCTTCCAGCAGCTTCTCGCAGGAGTCACCCCCACAGCCTTCTCCCCCCACCAGAACCTTGCCACACAAACCCCATACACAGGTTTAGTGAGGGTAATTGTGAGTAGTGACTACTTATTTATTTATTCACATTTTATAATAGATTTTTTTCCCTTCCTGATTTTTTTCAATATGGGAGGAGTGGGAGATGAAGGTGAGTAACACAGATTGTGCTATAGTCAGTTTAATTTTAAAAGTGTGGTTTCTGGTGGTGGATGGGGTGATAGCTGGATTCTGCTGAACACCCCTCAGCCATAACTCTTCATTTAGCAATGCTTAAATTAGCAGTGCTTTTAATATGGTAGTATTTTGGTTGCCTCCTTTTTCTGAACAGTAGTTTGACGTGGTACAGCCACAGGAAATAAAATAATCCGTGTTCTATTAAGATTAAATGTCCTTCTGTGTGTTACCCACCTTTTCTTTGCAGAGCCTCACTGTTGTGACCAGCCCAGTGCCCAACCAGAACTTAGACATGCAGCCCTACGACCTGAGCATCGACATCTACAGCCGTTACATCTACTGGACCTGCGAAGCCACGAACGTCATCAACGTGACACGCCTGGACGGCAGAGCCATGGGGGTGGTGCTCAAGGGGGATCAGGACAGGCCCAGAGCCATTGTGGTGAATCCAGAGAAAGGGTAGGGAGCTGAAATAATAATCAGGGGGGGAAATTCAGGCTGAAGGGATTGAGAATCAGGTTGGTTTGTTTTTTTTTTGCTGCGGCTTGGTTTCTGTTTGTCAGAATGAAACCAACTTTGGCGTTTGCGAAGATGTCCTGGATTTATAGCAAAAATGTGTAAAGATGAAATAAACTTTTTTCCTCTAATCCTTCCTGTTCCAGGTACATGTATTTCACCAACCTGCAGGAAAGGTCTCCTAAAATTGAGAGAGCAGCACTGGATGGAACTGAACGAGAAGTGCTTTTTTTCAGTGGTCTGAGCAAGCCCGTAGCCTTAGCTATCGACAGCCAGCTGGGCAAGCTCTTCTGGGCTGATTCAGATCTGCGGAGAATCGAAAGCAGTGACCTGTCAGGTAGAGCAGCACTTTAACTCAGTGATTCATTTGGGTGCTGTGGGTGTGGGGGAATGCAGAGAGAGGTGTCATCTTTTTCTTCCATTATAAACAGTCTATACTGTGATTGTAATCACTCTAAATTCCCAGCCAAGGAATGGGCATGATTCATGCAGTGTGCCTTTACAGTTTCGTGCCTCTATCTGTGATTTGCATTATTAATTGCTACACATGCTATTTACTTCAGTTTCTCCCTGCAAGGCAATTCGTGTGGTTTCCCAAAGTTAGTTCACAAATAAACTGCAGCAGTTTTGGAGAGGGTTGTTTTTAAAGGCATTGGTTTTGGTGCAGTAATTTGTCAGTCAGAGGAAAGTTCCCTGTTAGTGGGAAAATCTGTCCAGCAGAGTTAAAGCAACAGGTGTCCAGGTTACTTATGCACTTATCATTTAGGGTGAAAAGATGTGAGAAGAACTGAGCAGATCTAACATCTGTTCTCAAAAGACAAAAAAACTCCCTCCTCCAGCTATGGAATTGCCTTTGCCTGCTCCCTGAGGTTGGTTGTGGTGCTTGTCTGAGCTCCTCTGTGAGCGACTCAGCTCACTTAACCACCCAAGCAAAATAATAACAATACAAAGAAAAGGAGTTTCAGTTTTTCTAGATGGTTGGAACTGAGGCTCAGAAAAACAGTAATTTTTTTTCAGTGGTGTGTGTCATTGGAAGGTGCAGGGTCACTGGAATCGCAGTATCCTGACTGTTTACTGCTTTAAAACAGTAAGGCATAACCTGAGTTTGTGAATTGCTTTTGAAGAGAAAAATTTGGAGTGGTGTAGCTCAAGTGTGTTGTAAGCTGTCCCACACCCAGAGTTTGCATGAGTAGGGTGACAGGTGGCAGAATATCACACCATGTTTAATTTCTCTCTTTGTTTGTTATCTGCCCAGAATTAAAACACCGGAGGAGATGGGTCTAAATTCCAGTTTAGTCTGGTTTTAATGATCCTGCTTTTCTTTTTTTCTTTAAGATGTGTTTATTTTTGTCACCAGTGTTGTATTTTGAAGAACACAAGCTAAAGTCATTCGAAAACCTCTCTTGCTTTTTGGCATTTGCAACACCAATAGAGTGCTGTAATCACCAGGATAAATTGCTAACTGCCGAGATGCATTCCTGTGCTTAGGAATGCTGATTAATAGGCTCTTTTGACCAGCAGAGTAATTTTTCTGCACGTTAGCTTATTAAAAACATTCACAGTCTCTTGCTCTGTCGACTCTGTAGATGGCAGGACTCACAAAGACCAGGACAGTTAGAATGCCTTTCATGTGATGCAGTCTGCCTTTTCCTCCCTGTCCTTCAGGCATTCACTTAGGACTTAGTATTCCTCCCAAATGGGATATCCTGCTGAAGTTACCCAGAGCCTTCACTTGATTTATGAAAAGATGACTGGAATGAGCTCCCTGCCATGGAAACTATTTGGAAATTAGTCCTTCTCTTCCAGAAAATCTACTGTGATTTGGAAATGTCTGATGGTTCTGGAATTAAGTAATTTTTCTTGGGAAATAGAAGGAGCTATGGGTGTGTCCTGATCTTTGCATTTATTTGGTTGGTTTTAAGTCTTTTGGTAGAAGGTATTGCTGGAGAGAGGATGGTGATGCCAGGAGACAAAAGCTCCTCTTAATCATGTCTCCCTTTCATCTGACATTCCCAATAAAGGAAACCAGCTCTCTAATGAATCAGCTTCAGATTTTATCGTTGGTTTATGGAAGAAGGGGTTTTAGGGTCTTGTTTTAGTCGCAAACAGTCAGTTACACTTGGTCATGAATATTAAAAAGAAAGATTAAAACGTTAAGGAAGGGAAAATTTTAAGCTTCTGAGCTTTAGGTGCATTCTGCAAAATGATTGCCGTGGTCATGGCAGAGCAGAGCATGTACAGACTCCATTTGGGTAGGTCAAGGTCCTAATTTTTGTATTTCTTACTGTCATCTTGGCATTTTGCCCTGTTCCCAGCTTATCTCTTCTTCTCATGATTCAGGTTTCTGTTTCTCACCTTTTCCCAATTAGTCACGTTCACGCATGTTAATAGATGGTTGCAGTTATTTAAATTGACTTACATCACTCAGTCTGGTAATTTCCCCATCAGTCAGGGTATAACCTCCTTCAGAATCCATCAACGTCTTTTCTTAATCAGATGTTGTTCCAGAGTGGTGGGTGAGACTCCAGTCCAGCTGATTTGAATTTCCGTGTTCTGCTTTAGATTCTAACTCTTAGTAAATGTTTGGAAGGTTGCTTAATTTCTGAACTCTGTGTGCATTTAGCAAAAAGGAGGTAAATACATTTTCCACCATCAAATTTGTTTGGTAGTCATCATCGCCGACCTACTGGTCATAAAATTCTCAACAAGCTAAAAAAAAACCTCTTCTTGCTACCAAACAAAGCAGAGGGATAGAATTTACTCCAAGTATAAAATCATGAAATGCATGTGTCTTCTGTCCTGTTACATTATCTTGTGTGGGTATGGTAGATTGTACTAGTTAGCTCAAGCTAATTATCCATCTTCTCATTCCCTGTTGTATGGCAAGACAAAGAAATTGATCTCTCCAAAAAGGGAAAGAAGAATGAAAAGAACTACCAATTTCCATCTTATTGAGAAAAGACTGGAAAGACCAATGAGAGCTGAGCCCCCAGTTCCAGGTGCCTCTTAAGTACAGTAGATGTTTTAGAAGCACAGAAACTGTTTTCTTGATGAAAGCAGAAAAAAAATTTAATCATCTGTCTGCCAAATGCATTAGTGGTGCATCAGAGGACCATGAATTGCTTGAGTTTTTTACAGTAGGCTTACCTGGTAGCATAGGAGGAGTGAAAACCAGCGGTGTGAGCAGTGCAGAAAATGTTTCTGATAGTAATTCAGTTTATTCTGGTTCAACTACACCGCTCTTTCCCTTCTCCAGGTGCCAACCGGATTGTTTTGGAAGACTCCAATATCCTGCAGCCCGTGGGACTAACTGTGTTCGAAAACTGGCTCTACTGGATCGACAGACAACAGCAGATGATTGAGAAGATTGACATGACCGGCCGAGAAGGACGTACGAAGGTCCAGGCTCGGATTGCACAGCTCAGTGACATCCACGCTGTGAGAGAGCTCAACATTCAGGAATACAGTAAGTGCAGCCCCTGTCTGCAGGTGCAAACAGTGCCTGTGGGACTCGAGACAAGGAGTGGCCACAGAGACTGAAGCTTCCTTTGCCTTTTTGCTGACCAACATCCGTGCAGATGGCAGGGACCAGAAGTTGGTATCAGTTAGCTGTCAGGGTGCTCTTAGGATTGTTTCCTTCAGGCAGTTGGCAATGGATTGGAAATCTATCACAACCCCAGCATGATATTTTGTTGCTGATGACAGCTTTATTGTAGTGTCACACAGGCACCTGGCACTTGAGTGTCTCTAGGCACAGTGGAAACATCCTGGTATCCCCGGGAGAGGATTTTCTGGATCGTGCTAGTGAACTGCTATGAGGTGTTTGCTCTGTTTAGGCAAGCACAACTCTCAGGGCTTTTACTGGCACCGAATGTTTCAATGGACTTGTGGGCCTTGAAGGCAGAGTGAGCAATTTTTGATAGGGGGAATTCATATTGAAAGTGAATGACAGAGAACAATGTTGCACTAGAAAAAGGAAGTATGTATTAAATAACAATTTGTGTTGAACGTGGCTGCGCTTTGAAAAGTTTTCTGTTCCCTACACACAATACTCTTGAAATCATGGGAGGTAGATGGTTAAAGCAGTGGAGTTGCTGTCATCCTGGAGGAAATATGCCTGGTTAGTAGGCTGTGGTGCATGCCTGGGAGAAATATGTAGAAAAACGTCTGGGGATGCTTAATTAAAACATCGATGCAGACTACTACTAGTTTTGTGTGCTATTAATCTCAGTAAATCTGTCAGGAGTTCCAAGAGAAGTATGTTGTCCTCATTAAACATTAAAATGAAGAGACATATTTATCTAGAGCATGTTAATTTGAGTTTTGGAGACTGGAAGCTTTAGAATTCATAAATTAGGAAAAGTTTACTTTTTTTTAATGGTCTTTGATAGAGAAAATGAAGTATGGAATCCAAGACATTTTTTTAGTAGTGCTCTTCCCTAAAGGAAGTAATGAAGGGGGACCGATGGGCCCAAAGAAATCACTGAAAAGTTGTGAAAGAGGTGGAGATTTCTTGTCAGTCCCTGTCTTTCTTGTTTTTAAACTCACAGGACAGCATCCCTGCTCCCAAGATAACGGTGGCTGCTCACACATTTGCATCGTGAAGGGCGATGGCACCACACGCTGTTCTTGCCCCGTCCACCTCGTTCTGCTGCAGGATGAGCTGTCCTGTGGAGGTAAGCCTTTCCCATGCTCTGTGCCACTTCAATTTTGAATTGTATGATTTTCAGCACTTTTTTCTCTCACTCCATACGTTCTCCTCGTTCAAATAGGGGTAGATTCTCACATTCTGGCACTCTGCACTGTCTATGCCACTTTATTCTTCTCTGTTGTCCTCCTCAAGCTCACCCTGCGTGTGTCTTTCTGAACTTGGGTGCCAGAAGGGCAAGTTGCCTCCTCCATGGTGATGCAGTCACTGTAACCCACACCCTGGTGTCTCCAGAGGAGGGGTTGAAACGGGGGAGAGGAGAAGCCCTTTGGTGCCACTGTGCTGAATGGATTTATTATGCAATCATCTCGCCATCGAGGCTGCATGTGTGCTCACAGTGGAATAAATAACATAATCCAGATATCCTCTCAGAGCAAGTTTAGTACCAGGCCAAAAAGCAGAGGGAGGAAACGGGGATTAAAAAAGGGGAGAAAAAAAAATCCACATGAAATGAACAGTTAATGTAGTAAATGTTAAATAACAGCCAACAGATGTGTCAAGACGGTTGAACTTGACTAGATGGAACAGTTTTTTTGTTTTAAAAGAATTTTGACTGAGCAGAACTGACAAGGGCACATAAATAGACACTGAGTCACAGTGCATCCATGTACAGCACATCACATCCTTTTAACATTTTCTAGAGTAAGCCATCAGCTGTGGATACAGTAGTGTTGCAGGAAAGAGGGAGTAGAAAAGTGTGATGACTTTTAATGAAGAGTTGAAGACCTGCTAAGAGAAGGGTGTAGGAGTCTTAAATGGGAAAGGAAGAAAATAATTGTGTTTCGTGGGCCTGTTTCTCTGTTCCTCTTGTTCTTTGTCTGTCAAGCCCCCGCTGATGTGAGCCTTCATCAGTCCCCTGGGGCTCAAGGTCTGCCAAATGACTGTGGAGGCAGTGGGTGTGGAGGTTACCCTGTGACACGGAGTGTTTATCAGCTGCTTCGATAAGTGAAAGCTGCTGAGCCCTTCGCCTGGACGGAGCTGTTTTGTTCACCCGGATTTTTAATTCTTGTCTGTTTTGCTTGATTTTTTTAAGAGCCACCAACATGCTCCCCTCAGCAATTCACCTGTTTCACAGGTGAGATTGACTGCATCCCCGTGGCCTGGCGCTGCGACGGTTTCACTGAGTGCGAGGACCACAGTGACGAGAAGAACTGCCCCGTGTGCTCAGATACCCAGTTCCAGTGTGAAAGTGGCCAGTGCATAGACAGTGCCCTCCGGTGCAACGGGGAAGCAAATTGTCAGGACAACTCAGACGAGAAGAACTGTGAAGGTACAGAGGACGCTTTGGTGTTGTCATAGGGGCGCGATAATAAATACCAGTGTTATTACTGAGCAGGGTTTGGAAGGATCCAAGGTTCTGCTTGTTTTTAAACTGGTCTATTAAATGGAAATTATTTCATAACTCCAGGCTTTTGTTTCTCTACCTGTGAGGTGGAAATTAAGACTGATCTCTGTCTCGCAGTGGTTTTAAACACTGTAAAAAGTACTGTTAAAAACGGTATGATTTTAAGCTCTAAAAACCCAGTATCTGGGGGTGAACTACCAAGTGGAACAATTCCTTGTCGCTGCTTTTTGTGTCCCTTGTACCAAGCAAAGGTCGTGGGATTGTTTATTTCAGTAGCTGACAAAATGAGCTTTTCTGAGTAACCGGTAGTGAGAGACAGATGGGATTTCTGGAGACCTCTTCTTCCTGCAGAGCACAGTAAAAGAGAGTATTTAAACCATCATTGCAGTGGGAAGCACTGTTGCCAGTACAATCAGCTTTCTTCCCAAAGTGATAGTATATTTTTTGAGTGTACTGGCAAAGCTTCAGTTTCATATTCTGTCTTTCATTTCAGTTTAAAAACATAATGGCAAGTAAAATGTATTGTCTTATGGTCAAGGAGCTTTCTGGTTTACAGGAAGAGCACAAGGACAACGAGAAACCACATTTATCTTTCTTAAACAATTTTATCATCATGGTTAGGCAGATTTATTTTTAATAACTTAATTATTTTATATTACAGTAAATGCTTAGATTTGGCGATTCTCATAGTAAATAACCATGTCCTGGGATAAGTGCCTATCTCCTCAATGGCCTTCTGCTTGTGAGTTATTTTAGATGAGGTGACTTTCTCTTGTAGTGCTCTTAGGGTGAGCAGGCAGTGAGGGCCAGGTCCCCAGTGTGGGATCCTCAGCAGAACACTGAACCACTCACTCTTGCACGGTTCACTGGAGGGACTTTTTGTGTCATCGGCTACTTTCAGAAATTAGGATTGCAGCATTCTAGGCTCTCCTGATTGTACACTTTGCTGCCTTTGTTTCTTAATAATTTTGAAGAGGAGAAGCCTTTGATATTGTCACTTATTCTGCGGGTGGTTCTCTTGGCAGTGCTCTGTTTGACCGATCAGTTCCGCTGTGCCAGTGGGCAGTGCATCGGGAAGAGCAAGAAATGTGATCACAACCTGGACTGCAGCGACAGCTCAGACGAGCAGGGATGCTGTAAGTGTGTTACCTGAGACTGGAGGCTTGGTTGCAGCATCCAAAATTTGTTCCTCACCTTCCCTATAAGTTAGATTTTATTCTGTCAACCGTGGTTTTCTCATCCAGAGAGTTAATAGCAGGTGCTTTTAGAATCGTAGGAGCACCCTATTTATAGAGTAAACCTTTTAAATTTTCTTTTTTATCTTGAAAAGATGTAATTCTGAGCTTGATATACGATTTGTAATATGTGATTTCCACTACCTTGAAGTCTCCAGGGCACTACAAGGATACCGCTGCCTTGAAAATTCCAACTGAAAAGTTCATTTTCACTGTTGGTGCTCTAAAAGAAATTTTAAACAGGGACATTTCTTGTGTTAGAGATCCATATATCATGGTTGACACACACATAATATGAAAATGCAAAGCCAGAGCTGGAGAAGGAGTTTAATTCTTGAGAAGGAGTAATAGGAGATGTTCTGTCATGCTGGCAAGTTACTGGTGACATCCTTGCAGACTTGTGTAGTTACCTTTAGTATAGTTTATATTTTTCCAGTTTTGTAATAGAGGATGGAAAATTGGCCCTCCCAGAATAAAACTGCAGTTGCAAGCATCCCTCTTTCAGTATGATCAGAGGAGTCTGTTTACTCATCTCTGTGGACTGTGACAGGCTGGTTAAAGTGTGGGTTGGGTGTTCGGGGAGAAGAAAATGTGTTGAGGAAAAAACTTCCAGTAATGTGTAAGATGTAAAACACTGACTGAGAACAGGAAAATATTTTAGTCCGCTTTTCTTGCCAGATTCATGAAGCACAGGCAGGGAGTTGTCAGAAATGTCGTTGCTTAGAACTGGTATTGTAGGGAAAGCCACTCATTTTGACTGCTGAGTAATTGTTTTGGATACAGTTTCCTCAGAAAATGGTACCTCTCGAGCTGATGCTCAGCTATATCTGAGGGTGGGTCAGATGTGTTGTAGGTTAGGCAGTTTAATAAAGAGTATCAAACCCAAAATTCATCACTAGTGAACGAGAGAGGTGATGCACCGTAAGTGAATGTTACACGGGTGAGAAAAGGGAGATATAAGGAAAACTGGTGTTGATTTAAACTTTCACAGTCTGATTTTCCCTTTGCCCTTTCAGACACAACAGAGGAACCTGCCCCCCAGCCCAACAACACGATAGGCTCCATCATCGGTGTGATCCTCACAGTCTTTGTGGTCGGGGCAATGTACTTCATCTGCCAGAGGGTGCTGTGCCCACGCATGAAGGGAGATGGGGAAACCATGACCAATGACTATGTGGTGCACGGCCCAGCCTCTGTCCCTCTGGGTTATGTGCCTCACCCCAGCTCTTTGTCAGGGTCTCTGCCTGGTAAGGAAATGGGACTTTAAACATCATGTAGTTATTCTTGGTGGGTTTGTGGACTGAGTTTTTATGCTTGTGGAACTTCTTGCAAAGTCAGTGATGACCAGCAATAATTGTAGTCTCAGCTTGTTTTGTTTGGTGATGAAGTTTCTAACACCAGTCCAAGCACACTTTGCTGCTGTTTAAGAAGTAAGACTTCATCCCAGTGTTGCACTTCATTTAAACGCGCTGCTTCTTTATATGTTAATTAAATATGTCCTGTAACTTGTGACTTTGGATCCAGCAGGTTCCTGTCAGCACTGAAGCTCTGTGAGGCTGTTACAGGGTTAAAACAATGCATCAAATTACTTTGTGTAATAACCTGTGTAAAGATTCTGTGAGCAGAATTTCCCCTGTTATTTCGAGCACCGTTTTCCACTTGGACTCTGTGCCAGTGCTTCAGTCACTAGCAAATGTTTTGTTTTAAGCTTCCTTTTCTCAGCTGAATATTGACATACACCTTTGTTCCTCAGGTATGTCTCGAGGTAAATCTGTCATCAGCTCCCTCAGCATTATGGGAGGGAGCAGCGGGCCGCCCTATGACAGGGCCCATGTTACTGGAGCCTCCTCCAGTAGTTCTTCAAGTACCAAAGGCACTTACTTTCCTCCAGTAAGTTACTCTGTTATTTGTAGACCTTTAATAACTTGCAGAGAAGTAACGGTGTCTCCTGAGTCTAACCCATTGACAGATTAATGTTTTGGTTTAGATTTTTAGCTTAATAAACGTGTTTCAAGATGGAGTATGTGATTTTTGAAAGGGAAGGAAGGTGAGATTGTCTTTTTCCAAAACAGTCTAGAAATTTTAATTTAAAAAAGTTGTGAGAGAGCTCAGTGCCAGAAAAAAGAAATGTTAGATTGAATGTCAGGGGAGATGAAAAAAATCCCTGTAAATGTTAAGCAGCTCTGGCAGAGAGATCTCCTTTCATTACACTCTGCCATGTGCCTCTGAAGGTAAAGCTATGATTGATTCTGTATAGACTTTCAAGGAATTAAAGTGAAGTTTTGTGTCACGTGTCTGACAAGTGACAGATAAGTGAACAAATGTTTGGCAGCTCCATTACATCCTTCTGGTCACAAACAGCTCGTATGCTGCTCCCCATCTCTTCACTTCTAGCTTCTGGGGAGGTTGTTTTAGATATTTTTATTAGGTCAGCATTTTTGGAGAAGAGCTTAATAGTAGCTGGTAGGAATGGCAACAAATGGCATTTTGAGTGTCTGTTAAAGAACTGGGGAATAAACAAACGAAAAATCCCACTTGGTTGGCAGGGCTATGCATGCAGTTCTTTATTTAAGGTTCCTATTATACAGTACTAAAAAGAAAAATTATTAAACTGGTGTTTTCTTGAGTTTACTTTGTATCTTTCCTTTTTAACTGTGTTTTTTTTCCTTGTTTTACTCCTTAGATTTTGAACCCGCCACCATCACCAGCCACTGAACGTTCACACTATACCATGGAATTTGGTTATTCTTCAAACAGCCCATCCACTCACAGATCCTACAGGTAATCACTGTTACCACAGCTCCTGTCAGGATTAAGGAGTTAGTGTGGAAAATGCAGAATGAAGGCAGCCTCTGCTCCATAAGAATTGCAGTCAAAGGCCCTTAATTGTGCAAGCACCATAGCAGTGCTTGAATGGGTTCACGTGTACCAGGTCACTGATGGGTGTGCACAAGTGCAGCACTGACTGAGGTAAATCACACACCAGGTTGTTGTGGTGATACATCTCTTGGGTATATTGCTGTAGGGGGAATGACAGCACTCATCACAAAACTAGCTGAAAGCCAAAAGAAACATGGTACCATGATAGGTTTAAGCCAAAAATATTTACCCTGGAGTGAACCCTGCCCTTTTTTAGGCTTCTGTCAAAAATAATTTGTTACATAATTATCAGAGATTATAAGCAAACACCCTGTGGAGAAAAAGTTCTCAATATATAAAGGAGGTCAGAAGTAACATTTAATATTGTGGTCTAGATAAACTGCAGAATTTCTAGTTTGACATATTAAGGGTTAATATCTGGAAAAGGTTGCCAACCTTTTGCTTATTTTTGCTGACTAGTATTTATGGACACGTATGCTTTGTTTACTTGAATGTGTCTTTCTTACCTTTCCTTTAAGAATGCTGGAGTTAGTTATCATTTTACAGCAAGTTAGAGGAACAAAAATAAAGGAACAGACCTATACTACCCAAGGGTGTAAATGTTCCCCTGGCACATCCCCAGTAGATCTGGTCAGTGAAAAGAGAGTGCTGTGTTTGTCTGTTGAAAGATGTGCCTCCCTAACACAGAGCCTTTGGGGTTTTTTGGGATAATGAGGTCTCTGGGGCTAAACAGACATCCCCTCTCCATTAGCAGAAAATATGGCCTCTGTTGTGCAGAAGGTCGGACCAGATGTTTATAATGATCCCTTGCAGCCATAGAAAACATCTTCTAAAATTATAAGTAATTTTCTAATGAAAGAAATACCTGAATTCTGGTAACCAGCATGAGTCTTGCTGATCGGTGGTTAGCTGATGTACCTTTTACTACAATAAAATGGTATTAGGGGTGTAGCATAGGGTTCAGTGTTTTCCAAATGCTCCCCCGCCCAAAAATAACCATTGATCTTGCTGCCTCTGATCTTACTTCTTTGCTAATATTCTGACTTGACTATAGAGGAGCTGCATCCCCAGCTGACTGTGAGTTGTAGCTACCATGCTACTTCCCTTTCTAATTTGTTTCCTTGGAACTATATTTGGCTCATTTAAAAAAAATAAAATAAAAAAAAAAATGTTTTGCGGTAGCAGCCTTGGAGAATTTCATCCCAGTTACCGCTCTAAGGAGTGATTCTCCTGACTGCTGTGAACGCGCCGGGTAATTTTCAGTTTCCTTGTGTGGGCTTAGAAGTTAAAGTGTCCAGCAACTGCATAATAGCAGGATGTCTTCTCCATGTAATAGCAATGCAGCTATCACACACACACAGGTGCCCTTCCTGCCCCTCCGTCTTAATTGAGGTAGAAGAAACTGCTCCTAAGTCCTTAGGGAACGTGTTGTCTGTAGATAATTAATGATTAGCGTCGCATTCACCGGTTGCCGTAATTTGACTGATGCTGTGACGCGTGTGGTCGAAGGGAGGAGAGCGTGCCGCTGCGCATCGTTGCAGAGAGGCTGCCCTGCTTTCTGTTCCCACCTTGGCTTATCCCCCTGGGCTTCGCTCAGGGGCCCATCACCCAAAACGCGCGATCTCTCTGTACGCTGACCCCTTTTTTCCCCCCTGCTCCCACCTCAGCTACAGGCCTTACAGCTACCGGCATTTCGCGCCGCCCACCACGCCCTGCAGCACCGATGTCTGCGACAGCGACTACGGCCCCAGCCGCAGGGTCCCGGCAGCCGCGGGCAAGGGCTACACCAGCGACCTCAACTACGACTCGGAGCCCGTCCCTCCGCCCCCCACCCCGCGCAGCCAGTACCTGTCGGCCGAGGAGAACTGCGAGAGCTGCCCGCCCTCCCCTTACACCGAGCGCAGCTACTCCCACCACCTGTACCCACCGCCGCCCTCCCCCTGCACCGACTCCTCCTGAGGGGGAGCCCCCCCCGACCCGCCGCCTGGAAGTGTAAATACAAACTGTTCCCCTGGGGAAGGGGGGGAGGGAGCTCTCCGACAGTGTACAGTTCAACCGAGCGGGGCGGAGGAAATGGCTGAAGATATTTGTACAGAAGAATTAAAAAAAAAAAAAAAAGGGATATTTATATATTTTCTTAAATAGCGGCTGCTGCTCGTGCTATAAGAAGAAGAAGAAGAAAAAAAGAAAAATTTTGTGTAAAGGAAAAACGCAGACGGTTTGTACAAAAAGTTTTTATTTTTGCAAGTGGAACACAAAAACATGCCTTAAATCCAGTGGAGCGACTGAGCACGTGAGGAGATAGAAGGACTGGGATATGTTACTTGTCCAGAGAGAGGTGATATGTGGGGTTTGTCAATACCAAAAATGTTTGAGATAATTAATAATAAAGAAGTCCATCTCAGAGCAGCATACCATAGATACTTGGAAGTAGCCAAATATCCTCTATGTTAACTACAGAGGGCCAACAATGAAAGATAAACTTGAAAATGCAGTCAGGACAGATATTAACCTTGCACAAAGGGCTTTGTTTTCTACAGGAATACAGCAATTGTAGCAGTGAATCCAGAAAAAATAATCACACTTTTTAAAATTAATACACCTCTGATTTTCCTTAATGCAATTAACAAACTAGATAATTTAGCATTTAGAGCTCTCTCCTTGCTTCTGGAATTGTTGATTACTTTTTGGGGGTGTATTTTAAAATTCTTTTTTTTTAATCCCGATTAGGTTTTCTTATCTCTGCTGCATCCTTTCTTCCTGCCTGTGTCACTTTAAGTCATGATATTCTTATTTAAAGTACTGCTAGAACCGGGCTGCTGTAAATTCTGTTTTTTCTCCTATTTAGCCTTGTCATGCAGTGATTATCATGCTATACATTACGTTCTTCATTTTGCCAGCATGGTTGGATTCTGTTTTGGAGCAGGTCAGTATGATTTTCACATAATTGACAAGGGTAATATGCATATACCTGAGTGATTTTTAGTCCCATAAAAAGGAAAACCTTATTTTGACCTAGTGCCCACGAAATGTCAGATATTTTTATACCGCCTATAATACAGACAGCATATTTATAAACTATAAATTTAACCACGGATTGTTAGTTTTTCTGTAAATGAGTAATATATCCTTGCAGTACTTTCAGTGTATATTGATTATCACAGTATACAAATCATATATGAATAAATATATATATTATTTTTTTTCCTACTAAGGAAGCATTTAACTTTCAGTGGACCAACTGTCCATGGAAAAAAAAAAAAAAAAAAGAGATGTTTTGATCATTGGAAGGGGTTCCCCTGCTGTATGAACTGCTCATGTTTTCTTTGTGTTAGGTAAAGCCAGTTTCTCTCAGTATGATTTTGATGTACCTTTTGACATACCTCCTTTCGTGTGGTGTGAGCTTAATACTTTAGTATTAACCACTGTGAATGTCGAATTTCAAGATATTCTTAAACAAAACCATTTTATATTCACATCTCTATTTTTGTATATTATCACATTTAGCCCCTTCTCCCGTCAGCCTCACTGTGGTGATTTTGACAGGGAGATTATTTAATCAAGTGAAAATATTATTTGTATCGGTCAAGGGGCAACCTAGGATATTATTAACTTCTCCTGGACTCCAGTGCAGTGCTCTGCTGTGACTGTGTGGGAGCTCACAGTACACCTGATGGTAGATGGCATTATGCATTTGCACCTTCTGTTGACACCAAATCCACCCAAGGTGCTCAATGCCTTTAAGGACTGGCCCTCTGAGTCTTCTCTCTCCAAAGAAGGTCCTGAGGAGCTTCTGCCTCCCCACCTTTGGGCATGCTATGGGGATTTCACCTTTCCAGAGGTGCCATTGGGGTTTTATTGTTCTCTGTTGCTTGTTTTCCCAGCCAGTTTCAACTGACAGAGAAATAATCTGAAAATATGGCATGGGCTTTAATTCATGCTGTTGACAAAATCAGTGCCAAGTAATTCTTCCTAGCTGCCACTCCTCTGGAGTACTGGATCCTCATTTGGCTTCAGCTCCAAGGAAAACTGTGTCATTGGGATTCCATCTGTAATAAAGGGTCTTTCCTAATAGTCCAGGATACCTGAAGAAACTTTAAGAAGCCTTGATGATCTCAAAGCTGTTGATCTCTGAATCTGGCATACTAAGGGGTTTTTTTTGCCCAGCTTCAATCTAGGTGTCTAGGAATTGTGGTAGCTGTTCTTCTGGCTCTTCCTTGCTGGTGAAGAAGTTTAGTTGTGTTCTCCAGCAGGATGGAGGTGGAGGAGGGTGTTGTGAACTATAAGGGAACTCAAAACCATATATATGAAGGGGGGGAGGGCGGCTGTGTCGGGGCAGGGGGGATCGAGGCTGGCACGCCAATGAGAATTAGAATTTCTCTGTTGTTTACACTTTTTCATGTGCAGCATTCCGTGGGGTTCATGTGTGGGAACTTGCACTAATGAACTCAGAAGAATATTGTGTTGTTGTTATCTATCTCAGTCCGAGTGCTTGTACTGCAATGGCAATGATCTCTTCTTGCAAAATACTTTTTTCAGTGTGCCAATTTCTGTTTGAAAAACTCCAGGATGGTTGAGCTTAAGGAGTGGTATTCTCTTTTCTGCTTCAGTTGGACTACCTTGCTGAAGCTTCCTCTTGGAAGGAACTTGCTGCAGGTAAATTTGTGAGTGTGTTGATTACAGTGAAGTTCTTCAGAAGGACGACATTCCCTGCACATGGGTCATGCTGCCTGCCTTCTGTGCTGGTTTATGGCCACACACAGCCCAGCTGAAGGTGGGCATGCAGTTCAGTGTAGGATTTGATTGCCTTTCTGATCCATATGTTTCAGTTTGTGCATCAGATATTTTGAGTGATCTGCCTCTGCAAGAGGGGGAAGGTGGACGGGCTTTGTTTTTCCATTGAGAAACATTAACTAGTACACACCCCTGCCCCAGTCCCAGTGGATAGACCCTAGACTGATTGAACATTGAGACTGAACGTTTTCAATTTAGGAGATTGCTAAAGTGGGTTTGTTAGCATAGAAGGGGTCTCACTGATGTCAGTGAAAATTGCTCCTTGTCCTTCAAGCTAAGCACAAATGTCCCTATTTTACAGCATCAGGTACAGTAAAGCCTTAACACAGGCACTCACTGTGCACCTTTTCCTATCTGTAGACACCTGGGCAGTGTTCAGACCTGGCTGTCTGGTGATGGAAATAACTGGTGTGCCCAGTCTGGAAAAGGAACAGTCCTTTGTAGTTAAAAAAAAACCCAAAACAAAACCCAGCATTATTTGTTGAAAAATAACCTTTGTGTGTTCAGCAGGAGCTTAGCATGTTTAAATGGCAACATTAATGAGACCTCATCTTGCCTTTTAAAGTAATACCTGGTCTGTCATGCTGCAAACATTTCACAGCTTCCTAAGGAGCAGATTCAGCCTTCCCTGCCTTTCAGAGTGCTGGTGTTGAATGCTGGACTTCTCTTGGCCAGGCTGTGTGACAGGCACAGAATACCTGCTACCTAAAACCTGAACACGAAGTGCTCTGTCAGACCAGACAGGAGAGGATGCACATTTTTTATACTGTTCCCTCACTTTTGGAGTCCCTTTTGCAGATGAGTGAAGGTACATGAAAAACAATCTGTAATTATGAAGAAAACTGCACCCCAACTGCCTGACACAGCAGGTGCTACAGTCAACTGTAAGTGAAGCTACATGTGGAAAATCCCTGTTATTCCTATTTATTACACTGATGGGCTTTGATGGTGTTCTGGGCTCCAGTTCTGCATCGTTTCTCTAGTTATTATAGCCCATCCTCTAGAAATGGCTTGATTGGCAAGCCTTAAACAACAGATTAACCTCTTTTGCTTTAAGGCAGTTAAACCTGCTCTAAGATGAAGAAAAGGCCATTGTCTTGAATATTGAGTTATTTCCAATTCCTTATTGCTTGGCAGATCTCATATTAATTGATTACCACCATTCTGAGGGGAACTGCTTAAACTCCAGAACTCCCTGATCACACATGCTGTTGAATTGGGTAACTTCTTCAAAATACCTCCTAAGAAGTAATCAATCTTTTTTTTTTTTTTTTTTCCCTGGCCATTTTGCCTTGAGCACGTTTGTCACACAATATCTACTGACAGAATCTGCTTTTGAAGGTGTACTGTGCACGTAGCAGATTATTTATTAGGTCCACAACAGAGAAATAACTGGCTGAGTGCAAAAATAATGGGAGCATTGTTATTCAGAAATTGCTTTCTTAGCAATGGGACTTTTTAAATTGCATTTTGGTGGTGGTATTGCTTGGAAATTACCCTTTAACTTAGTTGGCAGGTGACAGATACACCTTGAAAATATGTTGGGAGTGAACTAATAGCTTGAAAATGGCTGCAAAACAGTCAGTTTCTTTCTAAAAGAAGCCAAAATACTCCAGTCACTCAAAATATTTTGGTTTTTATCTTTGAAAAGAGCAGCAATGATGCGTTTATAGCATTTCTAGGGACTGGGTGATTCTCTTCAAAACTGGGCAGGGTAAGTAAAGTGTCCACATTTTATTCAGGACAGAGATTGTCTCAGGAGCAGGCAGGGTGATTGTTATGGGGAAACTCTTCCCCTCTTTTAAATGAACAAGGAGCAGCTTTGAAGTCCTGATTAAAATGGCTGTAGCCTTAAGCCATGCAGTTAAAAAGTCAGCAAGGGAAAATGAAAATGTTGTTTTTTGTGTGTGTGTGTGTGAAGAGGATACCACTAGGCTTAAGCTGAACTAGCCTTGTTTGCAAGTGAAGGATCTGGTGCTGCTTTTAGATTTTAAAATCTTTGTTTTGTTTTTTTTTTTGTTTGCTTTGTTTGTTCCCTGTTGTGTAAGCTTTAATCACTGTTTGTCATTGTCTTAAAGCCAGCTGGTGTCTCTTGTTCATCAGCTTTGGTACAAGTGGTGCTTTGCAAGGATGTATTTATATTATAATGGCCAACATTTGGTCAGCCCTAGTCACTTACTAACTTTTTTTTTTTTTTTTTGTAAAATAAAGTGCTTTACTTATACGGTGTATATAAACCTTGTACAAAAATCCTTTTCAATTATTACTATAAACTGAGTTGTAACAAATGAAATGTTGATTTTTATAATAAAACTGAGTGAAAAAGGAGGGGTGCTCTTCGTTTTGTTTCAGCATCTGGAAGACAGGTAATTAAAGGTACAAGTCCACGTGTCCCTTTGTTCTCCATGAAAGTCAGGATGTGCTCAGTTTTTGAGGAAATTATTTAAGAGAGGCTTCTCCTGCCATCCCACCTACCCCCTCAGTACTTTAGCAGGGAGAGGAAAACAGGATACATAAAACTCTTTGTTTTTTTCCCCCTCCCTCCCTTGGGATGAGTGTGGGGAAGAAGGGGCATCTTGAAGTAGCTGAGAGCGTTCCCTTGCACTCCCACACATAGGGAAAAAATTATGGGAATAGAGAAATGAAAGCCACTGGCTGCAGAGCTGAGCAGGTCCAGCACTGAAAAAGGCCTGCAGAGGCTGTGCCCAGTGTGAGCCAATTGCTAATTTGGTGACTTTGGAGTTATGCTTTGGCTTTCCCCTCCCTCTGTTTGATCTTTGAGGTGGAGGGAAAAAGCATCCCTGGAACAAAGGAGGTCAGGATGGAGAAACCCCAGTGCTGTTGGTTCCCCCACCTTGCCTGGCAAAGGGACCACCAGAGAGGGAAGAGGGCAAAGGCAGTGCCTTGATTGCACTTTCAGCAGTGAGGGACTCCTGTGCCAGCAGGAGTCACCAGGTGCCAGGATTTGGGGCCAGCCAGAGGGGAGCATGCAAGCTGGAAGAGGAGATGGCATCAGGAATTATCTGAGGCACCCCAGGATGCCACAAGCCCTTCCTCCTGGTAAGCATCACCAAACTCCCCTGTGAGCTGCACCTGTGCACGGCCTCTCTCCTGCCTTGCACCTTCCCTGCCTCTCCTGATGTGGAGTGCCTGACGAGAACCAGACCTTGCCCTCTGAGGGCTTTTCCCGTGGTTTTGTGGCTCGTTCCTTAGTGCAGGCTGCCGCTGCTCCTGCTGTGAAATCCCATCTGTGGGCATGATGCTGACACGGTGATTTGACTTCTGGTGGGGAACGAGCAGCAGGTGAGTCCTACTGGTAAAGATCCAGGTTTTAGGCAAACAAGCCAAGGTAGAAACAATCAGAAAATTATCCCTACGTGGACAGGAGGAGAGTTTGTAAATGAATTTGTGATTAAAATGGCCCGTGAGGCAATAGATGCTTTGAAAATACAAATCCATTGGTGTATTTTTCCCTAAGTTTGTGGGTTTGGGGCATGTTCTGTTTTGCTGTAGACAGTCATTCTTCCCTCAGTGCCATTCTCCTCTTTCCATCCTGCAAATGCTTTGAGAAACCCAGTGGCTGCAGCACTGCTGTGCAGATGGCTTCATGTAGGCTGCTCTTCTGAGGCACAGCTGTTGGGGATTCATTATTTGACTGAAAAAAGCCACTTTCAAATGCTTCTAATAACAAGTTGTTCCACCAGCAGCACTAATAATGAAGTCTGAGATGTGTTCCTCTCTCCTGTCCTTCCAGTGGGATGGCCACACATCCACTCCATGGAACTGCAACTTGAGTAGTGGAGTAGGAAAGACAAATATTCCTTCAGATTTTGAAAAAGGAAGGGAAGCAGTACTAATTGTCTCTTTTATTGGCGTCCCCCTGTCTCCCCAAAAGAGCCAAAAAATACTCAGGAGTCAAAAGCTAGACATAAGCATGGGTTTGTCATAAAAAAGCTGGAATCCCAGGGATTATTTGGTAAATGGCACCAGGTAAGGAAGAGTTCCAGGTCTGTCAGCACAGGGCACGTGGGGATGGATGGGAAAGGGAGACTTACTTGGCTCCTTCCACCACATGGGTGTTTTTTCTCTTTCCATTTAATGTTTGTATCATCCTTCAGCTTGAGATGACCCCAAAATGAGGACCAAAAGGAGAGACAAGAGATGTAATCATCGTGTCCCAGTTGTTTCCTTGAGTTGGTTTTATGTTGGTGATAAAACCTACGTCTTTCCACAAGTGTAAAAGACAATGGGCAAAGCACCTGCAGACTTGGGAGGGCTTAGCAATTCAGATCCATCTGAATTTACTGTGGCATTTCTCCAACATTTTTTTTCCAGTGTACCTGTATTTTTCTTGTCACTGTGCACGATTAACTGCTGTTTCTGTGAGCAGGTACTCAGTGGGTTTGGTCTCCTGGTTCCAGCATGCCACAGGAAGCCAACTGTAAGTCACAAAAAGAATGGTTTCAGGGAGAGGAATTTGTGGTGGGTTTTTTTGGTTTTTTTTTTGGCAGAATGGTCTTCTCTGTTGCACAGCTGTGTGAGACAGACCTCTTCTTATTTGAAATGATCCCTGGCCAGTCCTGTTCCTTGTTATTTTGTGACGTGGAAGAGTTGGTGGGGAAAAAAAGCACTGCAAGCAAGGGTTGTATTAAACATGAAGATCCCTCCGCTATGTCCAAGGGTACTTAGCTAATTGTAAGTCCAGACATCCTTAGGGAGGAATTGAATTTCACGTGTGGCATCAAGAGTGAGAATCTGCTCCTCTCCCTCTGTTACTGCTGCATTGCAGCTGTGGTATCAGTTTTACAGTTAATGATTTCCTCATTGGTTCCTTCCAGATAGAATAGGTTTGGTGATCTGATGTATCTTTTAGGGGTTTTGTGGGGTTTTAATGTATTTTATATATTATGTATTTTTTCATGCACCTAGAAGAGCTCAATACCTCATTTGTAATTACAGGTGCCTCCACTGTTTTCATTGCCATTTTTTTCAGGAAAAACCACAGATACTGGATTTTTGGGGTTTATGTAGGTATTTATTCCAGAATGTGTACAAAGACACTGACACCCCATCCTTCTTGGGAACAGCTACAGCAGAATATTCAGCTCTGTGATAGCTGTGACAGCACCAATCTTCACCTGTCCTTGGGCTGCTGGAAAGAGGGACCCTGAGGCCAGAAGGTAATTAGTAACTTACTTTAGAGCTGAGATGCTTGATAATGTCCCTACTGAGTCCTCATGAATAAACTGCACAGTCATATGCATAATATTAACACCCAGTTTGTTCCCATAGTTGTTTTCAGCTTGCTTTGCTTGAGTAGATAAAATAACATGATACCTTCCAACCCTCTGTTCTGACAAACCCCAGTAGTGATGGGATGAGCAAGCCATTTAATGCTGGGAATTGGAACATTTTGCAGGTTTTGTTGTTCCTGGTCCTTGTAGGAGAGACCCTGGTGCACATGGCCAGGCATTTTGATACACCTTCCCCCGTGGGCTGTCCCAGCAGAAGATGTGGCAGCCTCGACCCAGAACAAGAGGGGAAAGGAAAGTTAACCCAGGCCCCCCCCACTTAGGGCAAAACACACTCTATGAATCGTAAAACCTTTCTCAGAAGCAGAAAGTAAAATGAAAACTTAGCCTTCAAAGTGATTGTGAGTCACTTGCCTTCAAAGCATTTACAGGGATTCCTTGAAGTTTCTTTCCAGTGTGTATTCCAGGCATTTTTGTGGGGAGGACAAATTCTCCCTGTCTCCCATTTAGTTTTGGTCCATCAAACTGGCACTCGTTTTCATTTCTCTTCTGGCACTCGAGGCCAATTTGCATCCTTTAATTGAATGCAGGCACTGCATGGAACGTGACAGGCACTGCCCACCGCAGAATGGGTAGATAAAATAGTGTCTCTCCTGACTCCTACTTGCCTTAATGAAAAGCAGAGGGCTGACCTCAGCCCTGAACTCTGCCCTTGCTAATACTTCTACACGTGGCTTCGTGGCCAGGCTTAACAGAGCAGCACACGCAAGTTCCTGGCTTGCCAGTGTGGTTTGTTACAGTTTTAAGGGCAAATTAATTGGTGGGAGGTTCCTCCTTGTGTGGGGAGGGCTGGCCTGGTCCCATCTGCGCTTCACCTGAGAGGAGGGAGCAGGTGCTGGGTTGGTACCCCTGGGCAGTCACTGGGTACAGGAGCAGATCTGAACCCAGGGAGTGTTTCCAGGGGCTCATGCCATTATGTAGCATATGTGCTCTCTCTCCCTCTGGCTTGTGTGCTCTGCCTCCCACATGAACAGAAATCCCTTTTCCAGGAGGACCTAGGATCTAATAGGTATTGTGAGGTCAGTTAGATATCCAGCCTTGGTTTCGGGCTTGGAGTCAGCTGTTTAAACTTTTAATGCTTGGGGGTTTTTTGTACTTGTGTCCTCTCCTGCCTAAATTTAGGATTTCACTGTGAGTGCTTAGCTCCCCATCACTTAAACCTGCACAGGACCTCTTGTGGTCAGCAACCCTCAGGTTACTTTGTGAACTGGGAGGGTACAGCAATAGCTTTGCCAGAGCTGGTGGGTCACAAGGTCACCTTCCCCTTTTCTCTGCAGCTTTAATGTGACGATAATGCCTGAAGCAATTCATGATTTTTTTTTTGTTTGTTTTTAACATCAAGAATAAAAGCTGCTTTTCCCATTTAAGTCAAAACCAAACATCCTTGTGCATAAGGGTCCTTTCTGAGACAGAGATACTGGGCTTTCAATCTTCCTACTTCCCTGTCATTCATTAGTCCATTATTCTATAAGACTTAGCACGTCTGTAGTGCTGTAAATGTCCAAAACTCCCTGCTACTGTGAGGGACTTCATTCTGTAAATGAATTTAAGTGGGTGGATCGCTGGGCTTGGCAGAGCCCTGTGGAAAACAGCAGAACTTCCTGGGTTTTCATTTGTCCCAATTCCTGTTCTATGCCCAAAAGTGACATGCCTTGTTGCTGCTATTTTTTTTTTCTTTTTAGTACAAAAATAGTTCCATGTCATCTTCAGGGTGAAGAGGGATGCATGCTTGGAGATCAAGGGTTTTTGGTTTGGTTTATGGTTGGTGGGGTTTGTTTGTTTTTTTTTTTTGGTTTTGTTTGTTTGTTTTTGGTGGGGGTTGTTTGTTTGTGTCTGGAGTTTTTTGTTGTTGTTGTTGTTGTTTGTTTTGGTTGTTTTTTTGAGAAATTATTCTGGATATTTACATTCATAAGTGTTCAGGGCACAAGTCTCACCTTCAGAAGTGGCTTCCAGTCAGCAGTGCCCAGTGAACTGAAAACAGAAATTAGGGGCCTAATTAGTTATCAGGAGACTTTCTAATTGTCCTAATTAGTAGACTATCAGGTCTAAGTCAATTCTGTGCTGAAGTCTTAAATCTCTTGATAGATATGGTAAGAACTATCTGAATTTCAAAGTAACTTTCAACTTATTTTAAACAAAAATTTGTGTGTTTATATGTAAGAAGAATATTATATTTTAATTTGATTTTCTGTATCTGACAGCTCTTAGGATTCCCAAGTGCCACTGTTTCTGGTTGGATTGCATAATTTTGGAGGGGTATTGTTTTGTTTTCTTAAGACATGATAAAAAAAAAAAGAGAGATATGTAATATGTTCTATTCACTGAATGGAGATGCTGCAAAAGTTGAAGAGATTTTTCTGAAAGCTGTCTAAGATTAACTTTATAACGGATTCTTTAGATTAAAAAAAAAAAATAAATACATCCAGGTTTTAAGTAAACATTGCTTTTATGCATCTAGAATGTGTCAGTAAGAACAACACTATTAACCAAGTCAGGCTACTACCACTTTTCATACCAATCCTTTATATTTAAATTATATTTATCATGTGCTAAATGTCATACACACGTGGGAGGATGCTTGTCCTTTCCTGAAAATCTTGGTCTTTTGCAAAGAAAAACTATTTTATTTGCTGAAGGCAGAATGGGCCCTTCAAACATCTGCATGCTTCTCCACAGTCACTGAGCCTTTTGTTTTTGAAGATCAACCTCCTCAATCTGGAGTTAGGAAAGGGCTTATTTTTGTACTTTTATCACAGAAGAGAAAAAGGAGCAGCTTGGTAGTAGTTCAGGTCCTGTGGGACTGTGCCAGAGCACTGTGATGACCCTCAGCCCCTGGTTTGGCCTTCCCTGGAGAGGAGTTTCTTCCCAAACCCATTGCTGATTCTTGATGCTTCATGGACCTCTGTTTTTAGGGCCAGAATTGACCAAGTATGATATAATCAGACTTTCTCTTCAGGGAAAGGAAGATAAAGGTTTGCCTCTGTCTGGTTGAACCTTGGACACTAATAGCCTTTGTATTTTAAATTATATTTATTACAGAATGATTTCTGTTTGTTTTGAATTTTGCCACTTCACGCTGTATTTCATCCTATGGTTAAAAAACCCACACGCACAAAATCTTACTCAGCAGCTGTTGCAGCAATTGATTTGAGCATTGCAAACAGTCCTTATTCCTTGATGAGAGTGAATCTGAATGCCCAGCAATTGCTTAAATGTGACATTAACCATTTGGCTGCTGATCAAAGATGTTTGAAAGCAGAGGAAATCTGCAAATTTCCAAAGAAGAATCGACCTCTGCCAAATGAATTATAATTTTGGTGTCATGAAGCTCTGATGCCTGAGGGAATTCAATCACTTCTCTTTTCTTTCACATGTGTCCTGGAAAGCCAGAAGAGAGCAGCACAGAGACAAATGAAGAAATAATCACTCCTCCAGAAAACGGTAAGATATACTTGTCCTGCCAGTATATGTGTATATATATATATGTATGTATGTTGTACTGTGAGTATCTTCAAAACTGATTTCATTCACAGATAGAGCCCAGGACAGCAACACAATATTCCTTTCTCTTCATCAGTCTTGTTTTATAAGCTCTGTTTCCCTTGTTTTTCGTAGCAACTGGCATCATGGCATAGTGAAGGCCAGTCCTGTGCAGGTGGCAGGGTGATAGAGCAGTGTCTCCTCCAAAAGCACTGCCTTTGGAAGCTCAGTTGCACCCAAGGCCTATGCAGTTGCTCTGTCAGGCCTGCAGCAACTCCCTGAATTATTTACATGGGACTTGCAAGTGTCCTAGTCATCCCCAGATCTTAAGTGTTTATTTACGTGCCACTATGGGCAGAAATTTGTGCTATCTTTCCTCTGCTGAAGTCTCTTCTACAGTCAGCTTTGGAAACCCCCTAACTGGGCACCAGCGGGTCCAAAGACACACCAAGATTTAGGCACCACGGCTTTAAAATCACAAAGTAGAAAAACGAAATTCTTAGCTGAGTAATAATGTGAACAGTATTTCATTGCTGCAAACACAGCGTAACGCTCAGGGCCTCAGGAATAGCGGAGCCACCACTGTAAGTCATAATGCTTTGGGATGGGAGGGTAAGGCTGTTGCTGCTGTTGAAGAAAAGTAGGAAAAGCTGAAAGGTAGACGTAATTATCCCGGAATTTAGCGACATTAAAAAGCGCGCGTTTTAAGATTTAAATCATCGGGATGTTTGTCTGCACCACTGGCACCAGAGTGATGCCCTTGCTCCCGACAGGAGCTGGGCAGGGCAGGAGCCGGCACCGTCCTGTGGGGCGCTGGGGAAGACCCTTTCTTTGGGGCTCTCCTCTGCGGAGCGTGGGTGTTATCCACCCGGGCAGCTTCGTCTGACAGCGGTATGTTTCCTGATATGTCATGCTACTGGGAAAATTCGTATAGAAAGACCAACATCGCCTTAAAAGTGCTTTAATCCACCGTTTACCGAGGTGACGCGGCTCTTTTGACGGCTGGCTGACTGCCGCCAGGGGAATTCGGTAAAAGCTACGGCTCGGGCCAACGATTTGCTTAATTTTTTTTTATTATTATTTTTAAGTTACATTCGAAAATATTGCTTGTTTGTTTGTTTGTTTGGTTGTTTGTTTTTTAATTTCGGTTGACTTTGGGAGAGAGGCCCCGTGGCTCCCCCGGAGCCGCCAGGTGGCGCCATGGCGGCGTGAGGGGGCGGCGTGAGGGAGCGCCCCCCCCCCCGGGGCGGTGCGGCCGGTGCTGCGGCTTCGATCGGGCCGATGGCTCCGAGAAGATGAAGTGCTTGTGAAGGGACACTTTGAGGCCGCGGCGTTGTTCTGGGGAGCGGGCAGGATCTCGGAGGTGTCGGTCACTCGCGAGTTCGGGTGGCGCTTTTCATTCCCGCACACCCTGCCTCCAGCCTCACACAGGTCCTGGCACACCCCTCCCTGACATCTCCCTCGTTCCCTCACCCCTTTCCAACACACACTCCCACCCTCCCATCCTGAGACCATGAAAACCGTGGCGTTTCCCTGTCAAACTGGGTTCAAAACCGGTGGAGAACCCGTGGAAGGCAACGTGTGGCGGGGTCTGTTTTAGAAAGACAAGCTTCGCTTTTGGGAGAGGGGAGAGAAAAGGAAGGATAGGTGTTTTAGTTTATCTGCATCGGAAAGATCTTGTTTTGTGTGTGTTTGTCTGCCCACAGGCAGCTTTTCCAGCCCCCCGGGCTGCTGCCCTCCCACACCGTGGCTGTGGCTGCCATTTCCTGCTGTCTGTTCATCTGCTCAGGCCTTGGGCTTTGCTGTTTTCTTACCGATTCTGTAGTTACAAGCCTCACTCCACACGTTTCCTGGGATCAAATTCCGCTTCCCTCGCACCTCCCCGGGGCGCAGTTTCTTACTTAAGCTGCAGCAATCGATCAGCCACCAAACCATTAAGGGCCTGCCTCGTAGGGTGGTGCAGCAGAGAAGCCGAAACACAGAGCAGGCCCAGGAGGGGTTTGCACGGTTCCTTCACCAAACCACAGCTGTGCGTGGTCCTCCCTCACCTTGGTCAGAGCCTCGTGGAGTGCTGCCACGGGGATGTGAAGTGTCCTGTGTCAGTCCATGTCCAAACAGTGTGCTCTAGTGCGTTCATGTGGTGCAGTTTCCTCTGCCGTACAGAACCTGATGGGTGTCTGCCTGGAGCTGGATATCCTGCGGCACGAGGTGAGCAGCGAGCGATGGTTTTTCTCACGCTCTGAGTGGTGGTTCACGTCTGCCTGTGGTCCGGTGTCACTGTCGGTCCAGCTGCTGTTACTTCCACCAAGAGGAGCAACCCTCTGCTTGTTGGCATTATCCTTTGTGTGACTGCACAGTGACCCGATCCATCCGAGAGCCAGGGGAAAAACAAAGTGCAGGGAGGGCGGGGGGAAGTTAGTTTTCAGTGGGATCAGTTCCTTGCTCCAAACACTTGCATAAGCGAGACAGAAGACTTGGCCTGGGCACAAGAACAAACAGCGTGGGCACAGAGGGAACACAGTGTCCACACCAGCTCAAACTGGTACTGGTATCTTGTATGTCAGAAGATACCCTGAGGGCTCTTGATGTGAAAGTTGTTGAGCCGTAATCTTCCACACCTAGACACTTCTGAACTTACCCGGTAAGCCAGAGGCAGAGGAGCTGGTAGTGGTGGTATCATCACACCTTCACAAAGATTTCTTTTTTTTTCCCTTGAAATACAACACCTTTTACAGGGAGGGAGGAAGGAAGGAAGGAAGGAAGGAAGGAAAAAGAAATATCGCAAACCAAAATTCTCAGGGCCATTATGTTCGTCCCTGGGTTGTTTTTCTAGTGCTGCACTATTAAATGGAGAAGTCTTTTCCGCTTCCCTTTCCCCTCTCCTCTTCCTGTGGCAAAATACAGATGGACCTTAAATGGGGCAGGGGTGGGAAGGTGCCCTGTTGATTCTTGTGAAGATGTTGCTTTTGTTTTTTCTCTGTTTCTAGATGATAAGATTGAAAACAGATGTTCCTTTTCTTTACAACATGCTGTATGACTTGTCTAAACATAAGGAAAAGGGCATTTCTCCAGACAGTGCTAAGTTCCATCCAAGGCTGGGGCCATCTTTATCATGAGGCAGTTGCACTGCAGGAGATACTTGGATGAAATCTGCATCCACACTGCTGCAACATCACAGTTCAGAATTTAGTTGGCTTCTGTTTCCATTAAGAGCTTATAATTTCCAAGATTCTCTAAAATTATTAAATGAATGAGTACAAAGGTGGTGGTGTGGGGGGGATGTGTGTTCATCTGCCTGCCTGCCTTTCCTTCGTGCAAAATAAATGCATGCTCACTTGTTTCAGAAAAATTGTTTGCTGGAGGCCTACCAGACGGTGGTTCACATGCAGGAGATTAAGTGCTTTTTCTAATGAGTGGAAACTCTATTTAGAGTTTTTAAAGAGTGAAAGCAGACGATAGACTTTGCTTTTTAATGTAGGTCGAGTTTGCTGCTGAGATTTTGTCACAATTATTTGTAAGTTGGGATCCTCTGTCTTCAGAGAAAGAGTTCCTGTTGGGCACAAGAGTACCAGAGTGGTTCTGTGAATAGGAATGCCGAGGACGCGTGGCTGTTGGCAGATTGGAAACAGTGAGTCCTGCTTGGCCAGGGTCATCAGTGCCCTGGTAGGAAAAATTCAAGTCCAAATCAATACGCTTTATGTAAACAGTTACACAGAAGTTAAGCCGTGAAAGCATTCCCGCCAACAGTCAGCCTTGTTTCTCGTTTAGCAGTTGTGTTTCCCCACAGGATGTTCCTGGAAGTTTGCAGGGAAATAGCTTTGGCTTTTATTTAGAGCTGATTTCTGCTAACAGGAATAACCTCTGTGCTTTTCCTTGCTTTTCCTTATGTGTAAGTCTGGAAAATCATGATTTCTCAGCAAGTATAACATGGATTAATGCAGTAACATTTCTTGCCAGAACAGCTGACAGTGGCTGGGCGCTACTCTGACGGTGCTTGATGGCAGTGACCCTTTTCCCCTCACCCTGGCATTTTTGGATGGCAGTCATATGGCCCCAGAGGTCACACTGTACAGGCTAAACCACTGCCCAAGGCATCAGCTCCTTGGCAGGCTCTGTGGACATCTGCATAGGTGGATCTACTTTCTGTCACATGGCCTGGGGGCGCAGCGAGGGACCTGCTTTGCTGTTGTGTTGGTTTTTGTTTTTTTTTTTTTTCTTTCCTTTTGGTTTTCTGGAGCTTTCTGAACGAACCCAGAAGCGTTTCCTTTATAAGGAATTGGCTGTACATCACATTTGTCCCTCCGTTGTTCGTGCTGGGAGGAACTGCACTGAAACAGGATCTTTGTTTCCGGCACCCCTGTGGCTCTCCCTGTACACAGGCTGAAGTCACAGCCCTCTCTGGGAGCGGTTAACATTGGTTACTCCAGCAGCAACTGTGCTTTTGGATGCAGCTGTTTACAATTTCAGGTCTGTGAGGGGATGAGTGGTGAACTTTTAGAGAAGCAAAGCTACTTGGGAGACTGTGCTGTTTGCTGGAAAGAAATGAGGAAAGTTTGGGAAAATAAAACAGCTGGGAGGCAGGGAGGTATTGCAAGAAGTGGGTGGCTGCAAAACGAACCTTATAAGGGAAGGGATGCTTGGTGTCACCAAGTTTAGAGGACTAGACCTAGAAAGGCATACTAGATGACTGCATTTTACACTGGTTTGAGTCAGGGAGCAGGATGGAACAGTTTTGTAAGTCTTGTAATGAGCTATGAGGTGGTTAAAGCATTTGCTGTTGATATTTTTTATGCTTAAATATGAGTGGAGATGCCACATGCCCCTTTGGTTGGAGTTTGGCCTCGCTGTGGGCTGTTCCCATCCGTTTCAAAGCCACAGGAGGTGGCTGTGGCTGGCTCAGGGCACACTGGCCCAAGCCCACTCTGTGGGCTCTCCACCCACAGAGGCAACCCCCACAGCTCCTGACACTGAAACCTTTTCCCAAATTCTGCCAGTTTTCCCCAATTTATCCCCTTTTTGCCTCTGCCTATCTCTTGCAGTGCGTTGCTGGCTTCTGTCTCTAGGTTATCATCTCAGGTTATCATCTCAGGACTTACTTCCAAGCAACACTGCTTTTAAAGTAGTGGTGGTTGTCTTGTTTGAGCTACATACTGGAAAAATGTAGATGCCCCCCCTCCCCGTTAAACCTTTGTTCCTGGAATCACATGATTAAATTACCACTTTATTTTTAATGTGAACGCACAGCCCCCGTGCTTAAAGAAGAAATCTTCAAAATGTAGATTGTAGAAAGCAAATACGAAAAGAAGTATTAGGGGAATTATTTTTGTGTCTTAGTTTTTGGGGCCAGTTCATAATGTGTAAGCCCCAAGGGTTTGGAATACCAGGGAAGGAGCTGCTTCTCTGTTGTCTCCATATCTCCAAAACTATAAAACTTCACGTACTGTCAAGCATAACTCAGCTGCTTACTCATTTCAGCTCCTTAGTTTAATAACCTCAGTACAGCCAAACCTGTCATCTTCTAATGCTGAATTCAGAAACTATTGACCAAGAAACTAATGTCCATTCCAGGGACGGCCACAACTACACTTTAGGCTTCCTCCATGGAAGTGGATCTGTTAAGTCCATGGTTTGCCCTTGAGATTTTTGTCACACGTTGAAGCCTTGACCATCCAAACAGTACAAACCTAAATTTTACGTGCAGTGCATAAGGTAGGAGCCACACACCAGGCTGCTTTCACCTACTGCTTTTTGCTGGATAGAAAACCGCCACAGCTCAGCTCGGGGCCTGGAAGAGGAACATCAACGCAAGGGTAAAACTTCATGAATAAACATAATGTTGTTCAGATTTTCCCTGCTCCTCCTCAGGGGATTGTCATGACTGTAGCAGAGGTTGTAGTCTGGTCAAGGAGGGTTTGTGTTCCTTGTTTCACTACTTAAAGACACCTCAGAGGGTTATTTACTCCCGATAGCCACGGGGGTGTGGCAGCCTCACCTGGTGTTTCCCTCAGGTTCCTTGGCTTCAGCCTCTGTGTGCCTTTGGATGGGGACACCACCCCTTCCTGCGGGTGTGACGGGATGTTTGGAAAGGCAGGTGGGAAGGCAGGGAGAATTGTGGCTGGAGCAGAACTCAGCAAAGCTGCTGGAAGGCCACTTGGAACAGTTGCAGCGCATTGACCCAGTGAGATAGATCTGTGTAGCTCGTTTGGATGTGTGGAGAGGGAAGTCAAGCTTGAAACTTAAACCTGGAGCTGTGTGCTGCATGCAGGAAAGCAAAGGGTGCTTTTCAAGGGTGAAGAAACCGATTTGAAAGGTAATGTTATGAAAATATAGGTGTCAAGTGCTGTATTTGCCACTCTCAAAAGCTATCAAGGCCCTGATTTCTACCTTACTTCTTCCTCAATACCCATCTTTCATGCAGCAGCAAGTCAGTCTGTGACTCAGCTGCAAATATCACCAAGCTCTTCCACATCCTTGCCGATGTCCAGGCTGTTCCCAAAACACTAGTCATCAAAGGAAGTCTTTATTTCCACAGCAGTTAAATGACTAACCCAAGATCAAACAGTGGGTCAGCAGCAGAGGCAGGAACCGAAATCGGGTCTTCTGACTCAAGTTTCTCTTGGCTGTATCTTCTGGGTTACACAGCAGAATTGATTTGTGCTGTGAGTTGCAGCAGCTGCTGAGACAAAACTTCATTTTCTTTCCCTGAGATACAGTATCTGTGTCATCCTGTTCTCTGCCCACTAGGATGCAGCTTCTTAGCATTGGTCTTTGAAAAGGGAGGTGTTTCTAAGTGGTTTCACTCTTTTGATCGATGAGAGAGGTGAGCCAGAGTGTGATCCAGTGACCTCCTGCTATATAAAAGCTTGGCCTGCCTGACAGGACTCCTGGCTGCTGAGTAGCTGTGAGTCACAGCCTTTACTGCTCTGGTTTGATGCAGATGGTTACACCAGACACTGCAGAAATGAGGTGGCCTCTCGAATATTTGCACTGCTTGGCAAGCTGGGGTAAACAGGAGTGGATTCAAGAGGTTCTGGCAAGGGCAAGCACAGCTGGTGTTAAGGCCTTTGCAGGGCTCTTTTTGTGTGTGTGTGTGTGTAGGAAAATAGCAAGGCCCCTGGAGGTTTTTTCCAGCCAGGGTTCCTGGGAAAGGATGAGTAATGTGGAGATTTCCTGTGACTTTTGGAGCGAGGAAAAAACCCTCATCGCCTTTTGAGGGAATCTTGGATCTTCCTCCATCCCACTTCTTCCCTGAGTGGCACAGAAAGCCCCTTTGCTGGGCTCAGCACTGCTCTGTTTATCACAGCAACACAAGCTGTGCTGTGCAAATCCTGTGCTCTGCCCTGGTTTGCCTGGACGGTCCAGGATCTGATCAGTACAATTCCTGTTTCCTCCTCGTGTGTGCGCTTTGGGAACTTAACTCCAGGTAGGGCACAGTTCCCAGGGGTCAAGGTGTGCCTGGCCTGGGATGCTCGGAGTGTTTCCCTTTCATGGCTGAAAGGGCCAGGCCTGTAAGGGAGGGACTGTGTGTCTGCAGAGTGTTTTGCACAGCACCTGGCATGGCTGGGCTCAGGTTCACAGTTGAGTCAGCTGGGTGCTGTCGCAGTGTAAATTACTAAACAGGAGTGACAGAGGAGATGTGGGGGTTTCCCTGCTGGCAGAGGCATAAAGGAGTGAGGTACCTCAGCTCTGAAGTTATTGCTCTTTAGTATTTCGCTTGCAATACTGCCTGCAGGCTGCCTTCAGGGACAAGCGCTCTGTTGTGCAAAGTGTGTGCGTGCAGGAAAGGCTGAGCCACTTCCCACCCTGAGAAAGGGTGTTCTCTGAGTTGTTTGAGCTCTTTGGGGGTGGGGATACTGCAGTGGGACAGGGGCCAGAGTGTAAAGTAGGGAGTGCTGCTACAACTGAGAGCTGTACACAGGCAGTTTACACATCAGGTGTATGCCCAGTTGTATGTTCTATTATTTCTCTATGCTCATCACCACAGTTTGGCCATGACTTTCTCTGACTAGTGTTTCTTGATGTGTGCTTAGCCATTTCATGTTCTGAGTGCTTTACAAATACCGTGTAATTAGGAAAATAGCTCTCTATTTGAGCAGGCAATTACACAACCTCATGTTCAAAATTCAGCTTTCAGAAATGGAGCCTCAAGTTGAAATTTCCTTATCTGCTCCCAACTCTCCCAGTTGCTCTTCCCAAAATGATTTTTTTTTATCCCCTCAACCCCACAACCGACTGTGGTGATGGTAATAAGATGAGTACAGGCTGGGCAAATAAACTGCTTGCCTCTGCAGTGTAAAATGTGAGACTGGTGAAAGGAAGTAAGGGCTGACAGGGAGTACGTGTTTTGGATTCCAGCATCGGTCCATTTGCTAAATATGCTGGCTTTTAGTAGAAGAAAATCAATGTAAAAGAAAGGGCTGCATCTCCCAGTGCCTGATGGTTGAACCACAGGCTCAGGAGCAACCCAGTTGCTTCACTTTCCCCTAAGCCTTGGTGTTGGGGTTGGGGAAAAAGCTCCAGAGTCAAAGCTCAAGACTTATCTCCTTATCAAAATCCGGGGCATTTTTGTTTGGTTATGCCCTTTTTTTTTTTTTTTTTTTTTCTCCTTCTCCTCTCTCTCAAAGGTTAAATGGTTCCCACAGGGTGCAAGAAAGGGTTATTGAAAGCAGCAGGTCCACTTTTGAATATTGCACTTCTGGTAAATCTCTGATCCAGCATCTAGTGGTTAACCACTGATACAGGAAATGACATTTAACATTCAATCACTCAGCCAGAAATGGAAGAACAAGGCAAGTCTGTATGTGGTGAAGATGGATCATTGCCTGCTATCTACCCCTTAAAGGCATATCAGGCCATTTAAAAGGAAATGTTTTTCAAGCAGGGATTTTTTTTTTCCCCTTTGTGTACCTTTCTGCTGAAGGCGTACTAAAAAGCTGGAAAACAAATCCCCTTCTTCCCCCCCCCTCCACGATGTTTTCCCTGCTAAAACAGGGCCTTATAAACAACTTATACCAAAGAGCAGGAAAGAGGATTTCTTTGGGAAGTGTATCCCAGGCCCCGGAGGAAGCTGGGGTGGGGTGTGGAGGTGGGGCGAGCGATGGAAAGTGCGGGTTTCGGTAGGTGGCACCCGCTGGCTGCCCTGACAGCGCTCAGCTCAGCTCAGCTCAGCTCTCCCGGGCACGGCGCGGTGCTGCCCTCGGTCCCAGCACTCCCGAGCAAATGTGCTTAAACACAACTCCAAAAGATGCAGCGAGGCACTTCCCTCCTGCTAACAGGATATGTGGGCAAACACTTGGGTGCTTCAGCTGTTCCAGAGGCCGTTTTCACCTAATGATGCACTGGGAGATGTTTTCCACAGAAAGAGCTTCACAGATACTGCCAAAACTTTCCTGGAAGTGAGCACGGAAATACATTAGAAAGCAACCTATTAAAGCTACGCCAGTCCCCCTCATCTGCAGGGCGGCATAACGTGATTTTCACGAGCCCAAGAGCAGCGAGAAGCAAATGCTTCGGGGAGCCAGTGGGTGGTGGTGGCAGCAGAGACCTCCATAAGTTCAAAGGCTACGGATGATGGCAGCTCTCCAGGAGTCCTGCTGTTCCCTGGCCTGGCTGGAAGTGGAGCGGGATGAGGGGGTGAGCACTTGCATGCTGGAAAGCTGGCTTGCTCAGTCCTGCAGCAATATATGGATCCTACTAGCCATAAGCTACCAGCACAGCCTTCCTGTGGTTGAAGCACCGGCTCGCTCAAAGTGTTTAAAAGCCATCCTTGCAACATCGCACTGGTAAATCAGGCAGAGAAAATCAAGATGTCTGTGGCCTAGAGGCCAGCTGAGATTTGTGTTAAAACAGAGGTTTGGTGTGTACTGGTATGAACTGTAAATGCGGAGCAAGGATCTGCAGTCAGTTGGCATCAGAAATGGATAAAAGAGAAAAGTGTAGTTCTAGCTCTCAGCACACTGACTGTTCACTCAGAGTGCCCATTCTTCAGCCTCTTGCTAATTTTCTTTTCAGTCGTGGAAACCTGCTTGGATGTAGAATGCAAAGTGAGAAAGGAGGCTGTGGAAGCTGCTCAGAGGTACAGATAAGGACCCTGCAGAAACACACCTGCATCATCCATGGAGAGTGAAGATGCACGTGCATGTGTGAAAACAGATTATCAGCCCTTAGTGCTGCATATTCTCGAAACCTTTATGATGTGTTTTGTACATCCACCATGCTCAGGCAGCCTGGTCTGTGTCGAAAAATCTCTTCTCTCCAGCCTGGCAAAGCCAGAAAGTCTGCAGAGACTTGAGCAGGTCTTTGACTCTTCTGAATGTTTTCCATCACACAGTGACTGTCAGGATCAGAGCCTTGGGACGTGCTGGTGTTTATCTCCACACTTGATTGCACTCAATTACTAGCTAAGAACTTGTTCTTTGAAAAGAAGATCTGGAGCTGCATCCTTCTCTCATTGTGACTCTGCCAGCTGCCGTCCCCAAAGCTATTTTTAATCAGACAAGCTTCTCCATCCCTGCCAAAAAACCCTCGTAACAATTAATAACAATAAAACGGAGGCAGGCTGGGTAAATGAATTGTTCTGGCTCTATAAATCAGTTGCAGAGGCAGCTAGGAAGATCAGCACTACGTTGTTAACGTGCTGTCTTCCATTTTGCTGTAGCCTTGGTGTCCTGGTTCACGCCTGGAACCAGGAGGCTGTGCTGCTGCTCTGCACACTACCTGTCTCAGGTGGGCACAGGTCCCTCTGCACAGTGTGGTGCTTTGGTTTTGGTGTTACCTTTGTGGTAACAAAACATTTCCTAGCAGTTTTCTTTAAAACAAATGAATAAATAAAAGCATAGGGGCATGAGTCCAAAGGTACTGTCCTGGACAAGTCCCAGGCTGGGTGTCTGTATTTGGTTTGCCTTTTCCTGCTGGACAGCATATTTTGTCTCAATCCCTGGCTCCAGGCTGTTGCTCTTCAGCTGTTATTTCCTACTCCACAGCTGGAAGCCTTCTCTGGTGAGGAGCTGCACAGTTTTAAGGGTTCTGGAAGGAAAGATAAACAGGAAATGGAAAAAGAAGAGGAAAAGATCAGAAAAAAGTAAATGAGCAAACAACCTCACCCCTGCCAGCACAAAAGCTGTCCCCCAAAAGAGTGTGACTGCGTCAGAGACAGCAAGGATTACTCTTTTAGGTTTGTGGGCTGGCACACTCACCTCCTGGGGAGAAAAACACTGAAACTGCTCCATCAGCTCCTCAGCCAGCAAGGCCACTGTGGAGATCACTGAGAAGAAAAGAACGTGAAAGCAGAGCAGTAGAGGAGGAATAGAGCTAGATCTTGGAGCTAGGTCTTGTGTCTTCCGTTGCAGGTATCTAGGTGTTCTGATGGTTTGTGTAAATTATACTTTTAACTTTTTTTTTGCTAGTGAAAGAGACACCAGTGCTGCACTGGGAAAAGCCGTGAACCCTTATAAACAGGAAAGTGATAATGAAGCAATTCAAGGGAGATTAAAGAGTGGCTGGAAAACAACAACACGAGTTCCAGCTTGCAAACTGGAGAAAACAACCTGAAACCCAAATATGCAGCAGGAATAAATTATGTCGAGGAGATGTAGAAAAGATAGCAGCTCGCTGATTGGAAGTGATGTTTCTCAAGCTGCAGGAACATTTAACTGAATATCAGGAATCTCCTCCCGGGAGAGATGTGACACGCCTTGCAGGGAAGTGGTGGTGGAAACTTCATCCCTTGGGGACATCTAACACTTGACCACCCGAAACACTGGGGAGTTCATTAGAGCAGAAGACTGCATTGGGTAGGCGGGGGAGGTATGGTATAAAAGATCATCTTCGGTTTATCTGAGTGCAGGATGTGAACGGGAGAATGTGCACCAGGATGTTTGTGATTTCCACATTCAGCAGTCTTAAGCTGCCTTTCATTTATAGTGATTAGAAACCAGTTTGTTCCCAGATTCCTCTTTTTTCCGTTCTGCCAACTTTACCTTTCCCAGTTTGTGCTGTGAAGCAATAACCCTAGAGCACAGAGAAATGGGAGGGTTTTCCTCAGAATAAACAATAGTTTTGTTGAAAAATCTCATTTTCTGGCTGGATAATGCCAAAAGATAGGGCAGAAGGTCATGTTGAACTTTCTGGGTTGCCATCTCGGTGCTCCTTCCGCACTGGGAAGCAGCTCAGTGTTCTTCATGGAGGCACATGGCTTTTAGAAGTTCTCGTGTGGATTATATAAGCCACTTGCACTTGCCATCAGAATTGGCTGCCAGAACGTGGATTGCCCTGGTTATTTAATTGGAACGCTTAAAAGCCCTGCTGTCTGGATGTGCCTGGCTGCCAAGCAGCTCCTTGAGAGATGTCCTGTCACTGCAGCTCTGTCTGACCCCGTGCTCATCAGCCCTGACAGCCTCTCTTGCCAGCTCTCCCTCTCTGATATCTGAAGCTGTGCTTGGAAGATAAAGGCTTTGTGCTCTGGGTATAAACAGCAAGGCTGGAGTGGAAATTCGTAGGGCTGGGAGTCAGAGAGCAGCTTTGCAGCCACGTGGGGAAAACCTCAGCAAAGGTGAGGGCTCCTTCCCCCTGCACACTCAAAGCACCATCTCCTCCAGCCTCTCACGGGGCATCTGTTCGTGCTTTGTGCTCTGCCCCCACCTCCACAAGCCCTCGTGTTGAAAGGTTTCTCTTGTTTTACCCTGGAGTCACTTTGGTTGCACTGTCCCCTCCCAGGCACTTCGTTCTTTCGGCAAAGTAAGGTGCGTGTTTACCATTGCTGAGGTGGAGAGAAAATAGCAGGACTGGAGGAAAAACACTTACCCTGAGAAACCTTTCAGAATTTTGTTTTGATTTTGTCTCAGAGCAAAAAGGCTGTCCTTCAGAATGTGTCCATAGTTCCACATTTGTCTTGCTCTTGATTGCTTTGGAAAATTCCCATGTTTATTCGTTATTAGAGTATTGAGAGCCCTCCCACCACCATTCTTGCCGTGAGCGTTATCAGATCTTGGGGAAAAGCTGTTTTTGGGGGGGTTCTCCTTCATTAAAAGAGAAAGGAAAATCTAGTGCTTTCACTTTTATATGGGTGGAATGAGTAGAGCTGCAAATGGTTCTCAGTAAAGGATAAGTATGGGTTTGGTCAGTTCAAACCACATTATTTGGCTTTGGTAAGAGAGCCTTGGAAGTTATATAAAGAAATTGGAGTTAGAATAAAGACATCAGCTATGAAAGGCTGCAGAGCCTTTGAGCTTCCTACCCCCTGTCCTCCAGCCTTTGTGTTGTCCCAGACTAATATTCCTCTTCACTCGCCCACCTGCTTGGCAGTTTGCAGTGGGCTTGCCAGGACAAACAAGGTGAAAAACAGGAGAAGCTGGAGAATAGGTTCCCAACCACCATCCAGGGGAGGGGGAAGGGGAAGGGAAGGGAGACAGTGGGTTCAGACTTCAAAGCCCTTTTCACTGAGATTGTGTCAAAGCTGATTTGAAACACAGACTAAGTGAAAGCACTCACAGGAAATACAGTTATTGCCCAGAACAGATTATCAGAGTACCTGTGGCCACCTGGGTTAAGCTGTGTGTGCACACGTAGGTGGCCTGTAGAGCACGTGGAGCAATTTTACCAGGCTCGAGAAGAAATGCCCCAAATCAGGGTGATTAAAAAAACCAAACAACAAAGAGCAGAGGGCAACAGAATAAAATTTCCCTCCAAAATTTTAAGAGGGGGTTTTGTGGCATTTTTATGGAAATAGAAATTGGGTTGATTTCTGTCTGGAGCTGCTGAGGCTGAAATCTGCATTTGGCTCAGAGGCCACCCCAGATGAGAGGTGCAAACCTAGATTTTGGGAAAAATGAGCGTGCCTCTGTTTTTGGATGCCAGCAACCTGTTTTTGCAGAGGCACTGAGTTGTCTTTTTGATCTCAGTAGGAGTTCTGGGTGCATTAATGCTCATGCAAATCAGGCTGCAGGTATCTGAAGTCAGGCAGCCAAAAGCACAGGCGCCCCAAATTTGCAGGCTGCTTATTATGTAATTGCAGCTCCAAAAACTCTCCACGTTTCATTTTCCCATGCTGATAATGCTGTGGCTCTAAAATGTTCCTCAAATGGACCTTGGAAAGAGTTTAGCCTTTATTTAGCAGGAGAAAAAACATCCCCATCAGTGACAGCCACTCTTACTGTATTTCTGGTATAGTCTCCATCTTATTCCCATTATTTGACATCTTCCTTTTAGAAATTCAGGTCAATCTTTAAAAGAAAATTTCCATCCCAAAGTGAAAAAGTTTCCACATTTGACATTTCTGGAACAAATAATTTTCAGGTACGCCAGACTAAACTTTTTCAGTGCTATAAATTTTGTCCTGCTTTAGTTCCAGATGAAACTGTTTGCTTCACTTGACCTGAACCCGCAGTTCTTAACAGTGCATCTGAAATTTTCCAAGAAAATGCAGTATTCACAAAAATAGTTCATCCAGCCGAACCCAGGCAGAGGATTTTAGCCTCATCTGGATGGTTACTGATTTTGTAAATTGGCCTGTAGCCTGGTAGCCAAGTTGCCAAATTGCTCTTTCTTTCTGTTGAATGAACTTCTAGGAACTCCAGTGAGTGAGCAGGTGCCCCTTCTGCAGTTTCTTTTCTGTTGTGTTCCCGATGCAGGGGGTAAAAAAAAAAAAAAAAGTATTGGTGGTGGTGATGCAAAATTTCCAAGTGGATTTTTTTTGGACAGGTTTAAGGAACGAGGGTTGGAAAGTTTGGGCACTGGGCAGCCCGGCTGTTCCCCTGGGGCAGCCACGCTGCGTTTGCAGGCAGCACAAGCAGCAGGGACCCAGACAGCTCACCTGGGCAGCCTAAAGGGCTGCGGGAAATCCACCTGAGATGTCACCAAAGCCAAGGCACTGCTGCAGCGCACTCATGCTGTGGCAAACTCCTTTTTTCCATGGAAACATGGCTCCTGGGGCAGGGCCTGCCACCAGCAGTGCTTGCAGAGGTTGCAGCTGGAGCTGGGCTCTGAGGAAGGCGAGGTTCCCATGGCATGTCCTCCCCTGCCCTGCCCTGCCTCCAGTTTCCCTCCAGGCACTGAGCGAGAAAGTGAGCGTGGATTCCATTGCCTCGGTGGCACAACAGCCAGATGTTTTGAATACTTGTGTAGATTCCTCCTTGTTTGTGATGTGGTTAGGGCTGCTGGCATCGAGGTGGGGAGCTTTTAACGTTGTGCCAGAGGAGAGAAAGTGATAACCCACTGTGACAGATCGGTGTCTGCTGCTCGCTGGAGCCACTGCTGCTGCTGCTGACAGTGCTGGGTGGGCTGTTGGATCTGGAGAATTGTGGGGGGGGGGGGAGAAGCTCTTTCTCCCAGTATCTTTGTCTCCTTGATGGAATGGACAATCCCTGAGCGTTCTGTCCTCCCTTCCTAAGCTCAGGACATCAGCTCTGCCCCTGTGGCTGTGGCTGTGGCTGTCCTGCTAGCAGAGCTCCTCACCCTCTTAGCTGAACCAGTTTCCTGAAAGCAAGTCCACGCAGGAGGTGGGGGGTTTTTGTTTTTGTGTGGTTTTTAAGAAGAAAAAATGTTTCTGCGTTTTAGATATAATCCAAGGGCCCACACAAAGAAAAAATTTTCTAATTGTTCTCGATGCAATGCGTTTGGCAGTGAGAAAAAATGTGTGGGGGGGATGTATCTACTGCAATATTCTTCTTGCCTCCTTGCAGGGGGAGGGAAGAGAGTGAAAGCAATTTGTCTTTGGCAGGCACTTATGGTCTTCTGTAGGGCTCAGAAGGCTGAGATTGTTGGCCATAAATGCAAGCAAAGGTCTGCACACCTTGTGCAAAGACAGCAAAAAATAAAAAAAAAGGCAGCCTGCAGAGTTAAATTAAATTAATGGATGTGATACCTTAAACTAATGGATGCGATCAAAACACTGGTGGGAGCTGGCAAGTGAATATCCTGGGGATTTTGAAGCCTGGGAATTCCAACAATCTTGTGTGGAGGTGGTTACTTCTGTGGCCAACTCCTTATCCAAGACTTAAGGGGCTGGCTTTTGGAGGGTGCTGGAAGCGTGTATGGCAGTGCCAAGGAAGCAGCCAGGAGACTGTGCTGGGTTTTGGGTAATCAGATGTAACTTGTACTGAAATGAACTCTTCTCCCCAGTGGAATTTTATCGTGGAAAGGATGGGGCTTCTCTCTAAAGGTTACACATAGGGTGGTCTTGACATAGGAGGCCACCAGAGAGCTGTTCCAAGTGGGGATCCCGCTGGGCTCTGCAGAGGTGACATCTCTTGGTTCGAGCCCCAGTGGGGGACAGGAGAAGATGTCACCTTTGAGAGGTCCCTACTCTTGGCAAAGCTGGGCTTAGCGAGAGACTGAGTTATCAGCCCTCTGTCGTAGTACAGAGCCTGGGAATGTTTTGTGTGGCTCCCCAGGGATGCTGGCAACACCGCTGTGAAATGGGAGATCCAAAGAGAAAACAAACAAACAAACAAAATCAGCACAGGCTGATTTTGTGCTGTCAGTTCATCTGTGTTGACATCTGGTGGACGTTAGCGCTGAATCCAGGTCTCTGCAAAAAGTACCATCAAAACAAATTGTGTTTTTACACCAGGGTGGGAATTGATTTGGTTGAGGAGGTTGCTGTGGGGGTCAACTTTTATTTTTGTAGTGAACCCTCAGTTTTTCCAGGGTCATGTATTTTCAGTAGACACTGCTCAGATCTCTGTGCTGCACAGGTTTTATTGCACCCTAATTTCCATTGGCTTTAGCAAAGATGTTGCTTTGTGCATGAAATTATTGGCATGGGATGGCAGATCTCTCTGGCCTCTCCTCCTCCTGTTTTATGTAATGTTGAGGAGATTTCAGTAGTGGGTCAGACTGAGTGAATAAACTACTGGGTGAAGGCCTGGCCATGTGAAATTTGGTTGCCCGTAAATTATTCTTGCTTTCTGATTCCACTGGTTTAAGAGTGATCTGGGATGTGAGCTGGGGAGACACATGAAGAGGAAGAGACCTTTATCTGTGAGACAGCACGTTCCAAAGAGCAATCACCACTTTGAACAGAAATAAGGGAACAGGCAGCCTCTTTTGCTGCTGTATTTGCTCCCCAAGGTAATTCCCAGGTGGGGACAAAACCTCCCCCCCTCATTTGAGGGCTGGAATAACCATGGCAGTTGGGTTACCTGGGCTCTCCTGGGACCAAAATGACACCCTTTGACCTGGCCTGTTCACCAGGCTAAAAAATTGCAACTACTAATTTTTCGGGTTTTTTCCTTCTGTGTCCTCTCCAAGAGAAGGAGGAAGAATTAAGTACTAGTCATTAGTCATTACTTGACTCATCTCAGGGCAGGCAGCAAAGTAAATTCTTCAAGGGACAGCCTTAACTTTTCCAAACACTTCCCAGGGAAGATCAAGGCACTGTTCATACATGTTTTTGGCAGGGGAAGCCTGCAGGTTTAATTCTGTGATTGAAAACAGCCTCTATGTGCCACAGATTATTGGGTACCATAGATTTTAAAAGGAAAGAACCTCGTAGCAATGATTGCACAAACAAATTTGGCATTCCTGCTTTTATATTAAATTTTTTTTATTGAGATGATGTAATTACAAGCATTTTAAAAATTATTTGCAACTCACTGGCCCTGAGAATAGGCTTGTTTGTTTTTGTTTTGTTACATTCATTTGATTCAGTCCCTTAGCCCCACACCTTACCGAAAAAAAAGAAGCCATCATCAATAAAAATACTAGAATTTTATTAAAAAAAAAAAAAAAAAAAAAAAAAAAAAAAAAAAAAAAAAAAAAAAAAAAAAAAAAAAAAAAAAAAAAAAAAAAAAAAAAAAAAAAAAAAAAAAAAAAAACAAAAAAACAAAAAACCAGAAAACAGAAAACAAAAAACCAAACCTCAAACTCTGGATTTGCACACAGTTGCAATCTGACAAGAGAGATCTGGAGAATGTATACATGGAGTCTGAAATCTGGGGAGGGTGGCAGTGACTCACAGAAAGGGCCTCAGTAGTGTTCTCTGGATGGAGAGGCAGACAACAGGTTTCGAATTTAAACCAGGAAAATATTCTGCTGTGGAACTGCAGCATGTCCTACCTGCCTGTCCTGAGGCCTGTTCAGACCGGCAGCAAGCTGATCCAATGAACTGAATTGCACAGTGTGAAGAAACCACTGCTGGGTATTGAAGTTGGAGGTCATCTGACCTGACCTCCTCTGCTCAGACAGGGCCAGCCAGGGCCGGCTGCCCAGGGCTGTGTCCAGACGCCTTTTGCTCATCTCTGAGGATGAAACACTTTCTCCCTTTCCCCACTTGCTTTGGTGGCAAAGGCAGAAAGTTTGGCTGTTTTGCTGCTGGCAAATTCTACACTGGGCAACCAGGATTTGGGGGGGAGGAAGGCAGGTGTCAGTGTTAATGGAAAGACACTGTTACCTTTGCCAGGTAACAATAAGCTCAGTATGCTGATGCTGTCTTTGTATTCCCATGAATCTGCCACGTGGTGCTCTACCCTGCTTCTACTTTTTTATTTTTAGTCATAGCTGATTAATAAACTTGCTTCAGGAGCCCCAGAGCAGTTCAGATCCTGCAGCTCCCACAATAGGTCCCAAGCCCCCACAGTTCTTGCAGCTGCAGTGACAGGCAGGTTCAAAGGCTATTGTCATTCCAACTAGCATCAGCCTTGACAGACCTTTTTCTCTGTGGTTGTGAAGTGTTCTTAGGATGCCCTTTATTTGTGAAATGGGAAGAGTTTCCAACAGGTACCAAACTTTTTTTTCCTCCTTTGACTTTTAGATTCTCTAAGTGAATGCGATTGCATTTTTCTGGTAAAGATGAACACTTTCCCTACAAAACTTCCCTATGGGACAGCACATGGGATTTTCCTGTCTTACTGAGGATGAACTTTGTTTGATAGCGTTAACAATGGGTTTTTACTGGTGGATTGTCTCTTGTTCTCTGTACTTTGCAGTGGGCACCTTGGCTGTAACAAAAACCCAGGTGCACAGTGAAGCACTTCCCCTTGTTGAACTTCACAAGGTTGGTGACTGCCCAGTCCCCTCACTGGCCAAGGTGTCTCTGCAGGCCCTCCCTGCTCCCGAGGGTGTCAGCAGCTCCTCCCAGCTCTGTGTGGCTGCAGACTTGCTGAGTGTCCCTTCCAGTCCTGCATCCCAGTCATTTATGATGTCCAAGAGCAAAGGGCCCCACATGGAGCCCTTCAGAACCCCACTAGTGACAGGTCTGATGTTACCCCTTTCACTGTCACCCTCTGCGCTCAACCAGTGAACACACCCACTGTGCGATGTGTTTTATTGTGTATAAAGTGCTGGACATTTTGTCCAGAAGATAGACAGCACTGAAAGCTTTACTGAAATCCAAAAGGATTACATCACCTGGCTCCCCTTAATTGGTTACCTTGTCACAGAAGGAAATCAGGTGTGATAATCAGGACTTGCCTCTCATGAAGCTGTGCTGGCTGTGACCAGTGACTGCATTGTCTTTCAGGTGCTTTTCAATCCCTGCCAGAATAATCTTCTCCATAACTTTACCAGGCCCTGAAGTGAGACTGACAGGCCTGGAGTTTCCAGGGTCCTCCTTCCTGCCCCTCTTGAAAATCAGGACAACATTCCCCAGCTTCCAGTCAGCTGGGACCTCTCCAGATTGCCAAAACCACCCAAAAATCATTGAGAGAGGTTTTGCAGTGACATCGGCAGCCCTTTGAGGATTCTTGGATGAATCCTCTCAGACCCCATAGATTTGCAGGGATCTGACTGGAGCAGCAGATCCCACACAGTGTCAGGGTTGACTGGGAGTTGATCCCTTAGTCTGTCATCCCTGTGGAAGACAGAGGCAAAAAAAAAAAAAAAGCATTAAACCCCTCTGTCTTGTCCCTGTCCCTTTTGGGAGGTGACCATCCCCATCCTGTAAAGGGCTGAGGATATTTCTATTGTGCCCATTGCCATTTATGTACTCGAAAAAACTCTTTTTATTGTCCCCCACATTTCTGGCAGCTTCATCTCCAACTGAGCTTTAGCCATACAAATTTTCTCCCTGCTGCAGCAAGCAACATTTCTGTATTCTTCATGTCCCTTGACCTTGCTTCCACTGGGTATTGACCTTCCTTTTTTGCCATATTTCCAGGAGAAGATCCCTGTCCAGCCCAGCTGGCCTTCTGCCATTTGGGAACTGCCTGCTCCCATGCCCTTAGGAGGGGATGTTTAAAAAGTGGCCAGTACTGATGGACCCCAGCACCTGCAAAAAACGTGTTTCCAGGGGACCTTACTTACTAATTCCTGAGCAGCCCCAAGTCTGCTCTCCTCCTGTCTAGAGTTGAGGTTTTGCTGGCACTTTTCCTCCTGCCAACGCTATTCACTGCATGCCACTTTTTCCTGTTAAATATTTGGAAAGATGGGGTTGAAATGGATTAGACTAGATTAGCTTTTTTAATTTTTTTCCATGTTTAGTTTCTTTTATGGTCCCACTGAAGCAGCCTTCTGCTTAAAAGCAGAACTGGTGTGGAGGTGCTTTCTTTCAGACAGCACAGTGATTCTCTGTGTACCTTCTCCCTTTGCAAGCATCATTTCTGCTGCTGGATCTTCCTTCCATTAAAATGACCACTGCTGATGGACTGCTGGACACCTGGACACCACAGGGATTCTCTTGTCTTGGGCACCAGGGACTGCTGAGCTTCTTCTGTGAGCGAAGGAGGCAAAGTTCTTTGCCTCGTGCAGAGCACCCTCGGTGCAGCAAACCAAACTGAAGCACCTTGCAACCAGAACAAAATGCCAAACCGAGAAAGCAACGTGGCTCCAGGGTTCTTTTTTTTCCCTTGTCTTTTAAATCATGTTAAAAACAGGCAGGCTGAGACAAGCTTCCTTCATGGCAGAGCTGGAGGATGGGGGGGGGGATAGTAGGAGGCATAAAAAAAAAACCCCAAATCTGAAAACAAAGCAAGCCAAAATCAACTACAAGATATAAGTACAGCTATTTGGTCTCTGGTTCTCTAATATCACCTCTCAGACTGGTGAATCATCTACCTCTCCTGCAGCAGAAAATGATCTTGGAGAGGCTTCTGAGTAATACAAACCACGTGATGAGTCCCTTTGCTCTCTCCCTGTGATGTAAGGAGAAGTCCTTCACCTTTCACCCCCTAATTGCTAGCAGGTATGAGAAACACCCCTTCCTTTTCTAATTACAGATGCTTCAGTCTTCCCTAAAAAGGGAAAAAGCTTTGAGCTGAAATTCTGCATTGTGGAGAACATTGGGGAGGTTTATAAATATATATATATATACATATATATATATGAAACTTTTATATATATACACATATATTTCTTCGTCCCTGCCCACCCTTTCCCCTGCTCCAGTCTATCACTTCCTTGCTAGAAAGAGGGAAAATACTGACTGATAGTCTGTTGCAGAGGTTTGTCACACTTTTCTCCTCCCCAGAGCACTTAGGTGATTGGTTTTGGTCCATATTCCAGCAGTCAACAGCCACTGTGAGCCCAAGCTCTGCTGGGATGATGGCCCAGCCTAGATGTGAAGGGTGTCTCCTCATCATTTGACAGGTACGTGTGGTAAATTCTTTTGGTGGCTTCAGCACATTTCCCAGCAGCAGCACGTGTAAATTGATCCGAGCAAACCGGAAGCCTTGAGCAAATCCCTCCTGTATTGCTGTTGTTTACGCAGTGTTGTGTCACGAGGCTTGCACAGAAAATAAAAGCACTCTATTTCCATAGGAAAGCATTAAAAAAAAAAAAAAAATGGCAGCATAATCTGACATCTTGTCCTATGTGAGATAAGGAAAGTCAAACTGCATGTTTATTAGGGGAAAAAAAAAAAAACAACACCCCCCCCAACTCAAACAAACAAACAAAAAAAAAGTAAAGAACTCAAGGGAGACTTTGTAGGAACAGCGAAGTAGTGCACAAGTCCAGGCTTTCTCCCCTTTGCTTTTCTGCCAGCACCACTTCTGCCTGTTTGTTTTGTTAAGGTGCTTCAGGTCCTGTGTGGTTTTTCAAGCTAAGCGGCAACCTCAAGTACTGCTTCTGTGTCGCTCCTTCCCCTCCCAAACCATGCCAACCATGCGGGCAGATGTTCCTGCCAGGGACCCACAGAGGTGCTGCACCTGTTTCCTTCAGCACTCATCTTCCTGGTATATGATTTGTTCATCCAGTTCCTGGGATTCAAGGTGCTCGAGCCGGTCCGTTCGGCCACTCATGATCTCGTCTGGGGTCTTCATGAACCTGCAAAGCAGAGGAACAAATGGATTTCTCACGGGCTCAGCTTTTCCATTCATCAGGTTGTTGAGGTCCCTGAGCTCTACAGCTCCTGAGATAATCTTTGCAGTATTTAGTATTTCCCACATTTTCCCCAGCTTACTGATGTCTTCCCTCCTGCATACCTTGAAAGGAAACAACAACGACAAAAAAAATCACAGGCATTTATTTATCCCTGCTCCTTGAAAGCCCAAATCTGAACCAAACCCCACATTTTTTTTCAAAAAAAATAGTATTTATTTCTTCTCCTCTGTGTTGTTTGCTGTTGTCACGTAAGATGATAGCATGCCCCAGGTACACTCATTTATGGTGTCTGGTGACATGAACGTGAAATACCTTTATGACCAGCGTATTTCAAAACAAAAGCACTTGTAAGGTGTGGAGAGGCAGAGGGCTGCTGGGTTGTGTGGGCCTGTGTGTGTAGGTGAATGAGAAGAACATGAAACACCAAAGAAACAGTGGTGCAAAAAGCCAAAGGTCCAAGTCAGAACAAGTTCTGGGAAATGGAAAAAGCCCTGAAGGGAAAAGCTTTGGAGCTGGGGAACTGTAAGCAAAGACAGTCTCTTCCTGTGTGATTGTGACGAGCATCGTTGTACCGAAGCAGCATCCTCTGTAAATGAATGCCACGGCTCCCAGCACTCATCTCTCCGTGCAGCCAGGCTGCAGGGGGCTGGAAACAGAAACAGCCTCTGTGGAGGCATGGCAAGAGCAGGAATGGGAAAGGACATCCAGCAGCCTGCAGATGAGTCTTGATTTTTGCCAGGATGCTCATGTGAACTACTGCACAGGGGTAGCATGGAAAAGCTCTGCTCTTTCTTTTTGAATGCAGCGGCACAGGAAGAGAGTGTGGCACGGGGAGGATGAAACCTCAGTTCCAACACAAATCAGTCTCCTTAGTATTTCTGGCGAAAGTAGGATGAAAGGTGTTTATTCTGGAAGCGTTACAAAACTTCCCAGTCTTTCATTAACAACGTACTGGTCAACACTCAGCAGTACCAAATGTGTTAATGGCAAGAGCTGGTTTTATTTCAGGCTGATGATACGCTCAGTATCCAACAGGAGCCTTGTTACTATCACTGACTCACAAAAATCACCGCTGAAGCCTCTCAGCAAACACATAGCATAGCCTGGAACTAACCTCTTGCTATCCCTTCTAATCTGGGAAATCATGTGCACATATGCATTTAGGGAAAAAAAAAAACCCAACCAGGCTATGACTCAGTGCTGTGTCACTGCCATTTGTATGCTGGAAGAATGCTGCTGATACAAATGGTGTCACAGCAGTGAAAAACTCCTGTGCAGGAGTGGTGAATCCATCCCTGGTCACACAGTGAAAGTGCAGGAAAGCCTCAGGGCCTGTGCCTTGCTTTAAACCCTGGGATTGCCTGCTTGATTTTGCATGAGAATGAACCCAGAGAGTGATCCCCCTGCCCTCCCTCCCACGTGGGGAAAGGGCTGATGTGAACTGCACCACAGCATTCAGGTGTTCTTTCTGCTCCAAGTCATGTCGAGGAAATCAAAGTGTGGGTATTTGTAATAGCGTTTGATTACATTAAAAAAACCCCAACCCAACCCAACTTAACCCAACCCAACCCAACCCAGAACTACAAGCTAATTAAGCAGCAGTATCTGTGACCTATTTTATTGCAGAAGACACTCAGGCAATCTATTAGAAATCCTTCTCTGACTCCACTGTACTTAAAAGCTTCACACAGGTATCTGCAGATGACAACTGCCTGCATGTTACTTCTAAAGCCACAGTTCCTATTATTTCTGTGCTTGCGAGAAATAGCCAAGAAAGGCACATTAATGACTTGATCTTTTGCAGCTGTTCTTTTTCTCTTCAGATATAAATAGGTCTAAAAAAAACAACATCAAAAAGTTTTATTACAGAATTGCTTTACTTTTTTTTTTTTTTTTTTTTTAAAGTTTCCAAAAGAAATGAGGTTTATATTCTCATGTTTTATGTTCCTTGGGGACCTTTGAATCTGTTGGTCGGTTTGGGCATGTCTGACAGAGGAACTGAGGTCTCCAAGGGCATTAAGATTTTGAGAAAACAGGCAGCCTGGTTGAGAAGAGATGACTCCTCTTTTGTTGATGCTCCCACTGAATCATGAGCTGCCCCAGGGCAATGCAGTCTCCTCACAAGACCACAGAAATCCAGGTACCCTTGGTACTGCTGCTGCTGAAACAAGCTGGTTTTAATGTTCCACCAAGAACAAAGATAGTGTCAAAGCAGCTGATTTTGCCCATGACTACTTCTTCCCTTCCCTCTCCTTCCCCCATCTGTGTTTCCTTCCAAGACCTGACAAGTCATTCAAACCTTTTCAGCTGTAGATAGTTTGAGTGCTATTGCAGTTCTGTCAGCTATTTAAGGAAACAAGAATGCCTTCCTACTTCCCAAGCACACAACTAGATCCAGACCATGGACATCAAAGCAGTCTTTGGTGCAAGTTCAGTGCTCTGTGGGTCAGACACACACACACTAAAATTTGCTGGTCTTGTCTGAAGAGAACTAGAGTGCTTTCACTCTCTGCCAGCTTCACTCAAGTTTGTACAAGTTTAATGCTGTTTCAGGCACTGTTTTCTAAACTTCTGGTTGTCTCATCCAATCCAATGCATTAGGTTTTATGACCAGCTCTCGCAGGCCCCTCTTCCTTGAAGGCAGCACTGCTGAAAACGTGGTCATCAGCGCTCCTCTTGTGTGATGCTGATGCATGAGGAAATGCCTGATCCCTGCTTCACTGTCACTGGCAAGCAACTTTTATAAATCTATGACTATTGTGATCTGTTTTATTGCTGTGGCAATGAATTCCATTCTTCATCTTCAAAAACTAATGGTCTGTAGAAAGGAATAGCAAAGAAAGAAGAAGATTACCTGAACAAAAGCCTTTGTCCCGGCTCCTTCCGGATAATGTTTAGTTTGTAGTAGTGGCGTAGAGCTCTGGACATTTTCTCATAAGTCATATTTGTTCTGTTCTGTTGTTTGTTTGGTTTTTTTCAAAAGAAAAAAAGCAAAAATGTGGTGAGATGATTCATTAAAACCTGCCCAAGCCCCAGAAGGAGTTTCAGAACTATCACAGCTTGCTAAAGTAACCAGGTCAGTTCAAGAAATTACACGTTCCGCTCTTCTGTTTTTGCAGGCCCATTTTGGGGCCCCCACAGCCCTCATCACCAAATTTTTGTGTGTCTCTTTTCAACCAGGGCAATTCAAGCAAGGAATCTTATCAAAAATTCCAAGTCAGGTTATTCTACAGTTTCTTGAAACACAGATAACAAAAGACTTAATTACCTACAAGAGGAGACAGGGAGGGAGATGCTCATGTCAAGTGGGATGTGACAGGCCTGTTCTTAGAGAAAACACATTTTGTAAAAGCCCAAGAACAGTGGCAAATACACTGAACCTGTCAGCAATCCCTGCTAAGAGCATTGTTCCTCTGAGATTTCCCTGCATTGACTAATTAATGCTTACAGAACACCGCAGAGACTGACACCCCGTTTCTCCTCTTGTTATCCGTGTTGTAAACCAAGGAGCTCGTTAGACTGTAAATCAAGAAGCTCCTCCCCTTCATTTTGGGGGCTGTTGACCCCAAGGGCCAGAGCACTGTGGTGTCCTGAAGGATTTTAGACACATGATGGCACAGCCCAAATATTAACGCGCAGGTTGGGTAAGGGCAGAACTCTCCATTCCCAGTGTTGCAGCTCTAAGACAGATGTTCTTGGAAGCAATTATGTCACATGAGAAAATCCTGACCTTATAAAGATTATAAGCTATGTGTGCTCATATATAAAATCACAGAATAGTTGAGGTTGGAAGGTACCTCTGGAGATCACCCAGTCCAGTCCCTCTGCCCAAAGCTAGATCAGCCAGAGGTGGTTGCTCACGACTGTGTCCAGCTGGGTTTTGAATATCTCCAAGAATGGAGCTACTTGTCCCACTTTTGTATTGTCTGACAACCTGCTAGAGGCACTCTCCCATCACCCAGGTCATGAATGAACACATTAAACAGTTCTGCCCCCAGAATCAACCCCTGGGGTAACATCACTAGTGACTGGATTTTGTGCCATTGATTACAGCCTTTCCATCCCAGCAGATCAGGCAGTTTTCAATCCACCTCCCTCTATTCTTGTCTAGGGCACACTTAATCAGTCTGTCTATGAGGCTCAAAAGCCTTTCTGAAATCGAGATAAGCCACATCCACTGTTCTCCCTGAATCCACTAAGCTAATAATTCCATTGTAGGTGTCTATCACAGTGGTCACACATTCCTATGGATACAGTCATATACACATATCTATGTGTAACTCAGTCCCAAGCTGCAAAAATCAGTAACTGCTTTCCAGAGAACGAAGCACAACTGCCCTGTTAAAAGAAATACACAGTCCTGCAGCATTTCACAGGTCAGTGGGTGAGGTCTGAAGGGACACAGACAGGCAGCTCCTGCCAAATTATTGTACAGGGCTCCTCGTAGACCACATCCAGTCAGAATATCCTTGGCATCAGATTTTGGAAAGGGTTAAGATGCCTCGAGAGAGAGAGAAGGGCTGTTGATTCTTGCACTCCTTGTGATTTTATAATTACATGCATTGATAACTAAATGCTTCTAAACCCAACCAAGAGGTTTTCTATAGGAAGACGAGGTTTTAGTGCTTGGGGATGGATGGTTTATATTTCTGATGTATGGAGAATGAAAGATTCCAGCTTCCAGCAGTAAATTTATATGCACATCCTTTCTCTGTTTCCCCCATTTACAAGTGAATCCCGTGATGTTACCAGAGGTGAAAGTGCTGTAGGAGGAAAAACTGCATTGCCTTCCTTACCTTGTGGTTTCCCCACAGCCGGGCCAGCCCGTTGGGATCCACTATCCGAAATATTTTGGATTCCTTATCTTCCCATCGGATGAAATTTTCGTACCGGCTGTCAGAAAGCAGCTGATAAACATAATCCCAAAGCAACCTACAGTCTGTGAAGAGAGAAGCAAGAAAATACTTTCCTTTTTATACTATTTATAAAATTGACACCTTCTGCCGTTTTAAATTTGATTTTTGTTTGATTTTTTAAGGTTCCTGACCAAAAAAAAAAACAACCCAGGTATTAAAATTACTTAAATGCTATTGAGAGGTTAAAATATTCTGTTTGGATGATTGAATTTCCTCTTGAAAAACACTACTTAGGTGGCTAATTAAAGGTCTAACAGAGATTTAGGTTTGAGTTTAGTGCTTTTGAGTTTCACGGCAGTCTCTTGAGACTGAGGAAGCCAAGAGCTGAGCTGCTCCTCCTTCCTGTCTGCAGAGTGTGTGTGCACAAATGGAAAATGCAAAGAGAATTGTCCAGAGCTGGGGATTTACTGGTGGGAGGGATGTTAGAGCTCAACAGTCCAGATTCCTAAGATGGCTGCAGGGTGGCATTTTACTCTGAGAGCAACACCAGCCTCTGAGAGATGGCTTGTTGGAGTTGTTCAGGGGCTGGCAACCAAAGACATCCAGTTCACAAGTGCTAAGATGGATTCTTGTCGGCCCATATTTCTATTCCTGTCTGTCTGTCTGGAGCTGGAATGTCTTACAATGGGAATGATGACGTGGTCAGTATGAAAATATACAATGCTTTTTGAAAAAGGGTATGAATAGCACATTTAATGAGCACACCTGCAATGGTCAGATATATTCATGTTATTTACGGTATTGTCCCCACTTTCAAACAATCCAGGCTATCTCTGAAACCTGTCCTGTCTCTAAAACCAGTGCTGGTGCTACAGACTCTTTCTACCAGTCCTATGAAGAATAAAGCAGTCCATGACATCTGGCAAATCCTGCAGGTTTCTGTTCTAGCTGAACATCTACCCTGATGGTCATCTCATCCACAGCATCGACCAGAGGAAAAACGTGAGAGGAAAGAGGTAGACTTTTTAGTTGGAAAAACCTTATTTTCATTACCATTTTTCACAGAAAACCATTTTCCACAGAGAAATGTCCATTCCCCTTTGAAATTTTTTCTAGGTTTTAATTAAAAAAAAATAAAACCTGAGGGCAAGTTTCCCTGGACTCTCTCACACTTCACAGAATGAAACCCGAGATGTCTAGGTGTCAAATTGTTAGATTAACAAGACAGCTGCAGATGCTAAGAAGAGATGAAGGATTCAAGTGCAGATTTGGTTTTTGTTGTTCACTCAGTTTTTAGAATGGATTCAGGGTAAGCTTGAATGTAAATGTACCTCAGATGAGAAGAACTCAGATCTGCACCTTGAGATCTTCACAAGAAAGTCCCATCCCATCTTCTACACTGACTGAGCTGCTTACACTTGCACAGGTATTTAGCAGGCTGGTGGAATTTGCAAAAAAACACAATCACCAAAGTACGTTAGGCTGCTGTTTGCTTCAGTGAGAAAACTGAAAATCCTTGAAAACTCTGCTTGCTTCCTACAACCACTTAAAAACTCCTTTTCAAACGGTACAGTTGTCTATCAGCAAGTTCAGATAGATGACTCAGGTGCAATAATTTAATGAGCATCATGATGGACAATGCTCTCAGGCACTGGTGGGGTTCTCGGGGCTGTCCTGTGCAGAGCCAGCAGCTGGACTTTGATGGTCCTTGAGGGTGCCTTCCAACTCAGGATATTCTGTGATTCTGTGACATTATATAAAGTTGCATCCTCCAGGAAGGTCAAAATTGTTATGTGAATTTTCAGGAAGGCCGGAGAAACGGAGAGGAGAACTTGTACGTGGATGGTTGTTTTGAAGGAGTAAATTACTTGTATGAGGAAAGTCTGGATGGTGGGAATGACTCCAAGAAAACTAAATCACTTCCTTGGCTGTCACAGAAGGCCTCCAAAAAACCTGCATGAGGGGACTCTGCACAGGGCGTGTGTTGGACAGTGAGTAATGGCAAGAAAGCACGTGGATGTTGCTGAGGCCAAGCAAGTTGAAAATTGTGGGAGATTCAAGAGGAGAATTGAGTCAGGGCTGGTAGCTGAACTGCATGCTGCAATTTCCTGCCTTTTGGCTACAATAAACATACTTAGGAGAGACTGGTGCCTCCCTAGCACAGGGAAACATCATTTCCCCCTAACATGCACACGTGTTTTTCCTAAAATGAGCTCAGATGGCTGAACTTTGGACAGTATGAAGGTAAAGGGCAGTGCTGGGTCTAAGAGGCTTTAAGGTGATGCAGTATCAACCAATCTAGCCCAAGTGGGAAGATGGCAAATGGCCCAGCGATTCCTAAACACTGGAATTTCCATGTCCTGCCATCTTCTCTGCTGTGCAGACTGAACTACGTAATTAGCTGGGCATTAGGGCAAACTGTGGGATATTTACAGAATATAAAGAAATCTCTCTCATAAACAGCAGTTTTTATGGTTTAAATGCTGGCTTCAAACTCTACTCATAGCAGCACACTTGCCTACTTGCTGTTGTTTTAACCCCTCCTTTCACGTGGAACGAGTGCCCAAACCTCAGCCAGTCTTCCTTGGCACGGTAAAATTTAAATGTCTCTTTTTCCGGTGAAAAGCTCTGCTAACTTTTGTAACCTAACTTACAAAAGCACAGCTTTGGTAATGCTACATGAAAGGGGAGACTATAAATATTGTCACTAAGAATCCCTGGTGACACCCAAATAGGCACTTGTGAGTCTGTATCACAGATTTTTAATTTCAAATATTCTTTAGGAGTAAAGGCACAGTCTTCTGAATATACACCTAAAGAACACTGGCATGTAAATACTTCCTAATGGCTATAAGTACCCCTTAAAATTGAAATACCATCTAAAAATGATCTGTAAATTAAATATTATGGATCTTAGGTTCCTAGTAGTTTGACATTTGTCCGGCCATTTTAAATTACTTCTGTAGTATCGTTTGGCCAAGAGAGGTCTTACATCTTTCCTCCCCAGGACTAAATAATGCTGTTAACATTAAAAGCATAAAGACCTCTTTTGTTTGGAATATAACATTCCCATGCACTGCAGTATTTCCTAAAATCCCCACTGTATGAGGCCTCTGTTGTTTAGAAGAGGCCTGTGGTGCAAAGCTGGCCCTCTTCGTGCATCAACTACCAAAATCCCCTCAGAACCACAGGAGTGTTTTGCAAGACCCACCCACATCTTGCACTGAAAGTTATTACATAAAATGCATCTGATCTGGCTGGTGAATGATTGGAGCCCAGCGTGGCTCCACAGAGGAAGAGATGCCAAAGTAACATTGTCATCCTTCCTCTGACATCAGCTCAGGCCTTACCGCTCGCTGAGTAGGTCAGCCCAAAATTTTTCCAGCATGATACCGTTTGACTTAAATGGTTCTGTGATTCCTACCAGTTCTCCCAAGCTCCCTAACCCCTAACCCTTTATTTTACAAGGTGATTTGTGCTTCATCTGCATTTCTTTAGAGGGATGCAAAAGATGGCTGTTCACAACTGAAGCTAATGAACAGAATTTCTCCAGAAGTTCTCTGGTTTCTGTAAGCACACCTGAAGCATGTGTTGTTAGATTTCTCTGTGAGCTGACTTAAACCACTTAAACAGAAGAAAACAAACCCTGCAAAAAAAACATCAGGCATCTGCCTGTTATTTCTGCAGGCTGGAAGATCTGGTGAATGCTAATGCCAAGACAAAGAAGGTGGTGAGGCTTCACTGGCAGAGCAGGCAAGGGGGGGCAGAAAAGAGGCACTGACCTTCAGCCTACTGTCTGTGACCATCCCCCTTGCTGGAGAAGGTCAGTAAGTTCTTGAGAAGGCAACACTACTTTGGGGCATCTGGATTTGTTTAAACTGCAGCTAGAACCAAGAAAACACAAAGGTTATTACTGTCTGTTGTATGGAAAATAAAAAAGAGTGGGGGAGAAATCCCAAGTCCTGGAGTGGTTTATAGTCTTGGCATGGAGATGAGCTGTAACTGCACTGCCACCACATCCTGAACTGTACAACAGGCAGAGCTCTCTGACAAGTCAGACCGATCTTTTGGCTGGTGCATGCAGTTCACCAGGCTGGCTGATGCTGTGCTCCAGGAGGACAGTGACAACCACTCAGTTAACGCACTCTCAGCACGCAAACAGACGGGGGGGGGGAAATAGAGCTGGCTCTGAGGACTGGGAGAGCACTGACCCTGAGATGGAGCAGTCCTGCTCACCATTGTGTGTTAATCCATGGTCAGGTTACTGCAGGAAAATAGTTTTCTTTCCACGAGTGCTCCTGCTGGAAGCAGGATGTTAAGCTGGTACAGTAAAGCCAATATTTTTTGGGGAGAAACCTCTCGACAGACCACAGTTTCTTCAGCTCAGTACATTCAAGCTGGGACTGGGGATAGAGGTTGCCAGATCACAATACAACAGTTGTATGTTGCTCCTGTTTTACAAGAGAAACACTGAGTGGGAGATCAGGCATAAGGAGAGCAGAAACCTGAGATCATGGTGCTGCTAAACAGTTGTGCTGTGAGGTTGTAAAAATAACACAGCAAGATGAGGCCAAACTCTTGTCTTTGGCAGTAAAAACATACACAGGAAAGGAGGATCCAAAAGCTTCATATCCCTCATGTGGTCATAGAAAAGAGGGCTCAAATCACAGAATACGTAAGAGATGATGGACAGACTGTTTGATGGATGAAGACTTTGAAAGCCATAGTTTGTTGTACTAAAAAAGTCTCTTTTTTTCCTGTCCCCAAGAAACAGAGTGGCATTTTCAGTATTACCTTCAAGGGCTGTTCTTCTCCTGCCCTACCACAATGGTAGAAAAGACTCTTGCTACAGAAACCTGCTTCTGATTCTCCTGTGGCTTTTCCTCACCTTTACTGCTCACGAAGGGCAATGACCAGAGAAAGGGAAATTCAACTTCTGCCTGCTCACACGCACATCTTACAACCTCTTTGACATCAGAAAACTGTCCCAGCGCTTTAGTGACAGAAATTTAAGAATTAAGAATGGGTTTGGTTTTGTTTTTTTTTTTTTTTCTTCTTCCAGTCTGTACTAGACTACTACTTACTTACTTACCCAAACAAGCCCTGACTGCACATTTCTGCTTCTGTAACTGTGCAGTAAGAACACAGGCAGTTGTGAAGCAAGACACTTCCCAGAACATCTACAACCACCTATCCAAGCAATTGCCATTCAGCTATTGTTTGAGCTTGAGTACCATTAGTTACATTGTCAGGGAAGGCACACTTCCACGCTGAAATTAATTGTTAATGCCATGTTATAATATAGAATGTTATAATGAAAACTTCTCCTATGAATAGGAACTCGATGAGCTTGACTCTCACTCGTCCTTCAGTCTCTACAGCAGTCTGGCTTTCCACAAGGAAATAGCCAGACTATTTCCAGCCCCTTGTGGAAAGCCAGACTACTGTATAGACATTTCCATATGGTGGAAATGTAGAAGTGAACGTGACTGCAAGGGCAAGTGATTAAACAAGGCCAGAGACATTACCACTGTCACATCCAAATGGCAGTGACAGGGCAGCACTACACCAAGATTTCCCAGGTTCTTTAAGGGCTCTAATCTGTCTGTATGACTTGCTGCCCTACAGAAAGGAGGAGGCTCAGCTGCCTGAAAACCCTCACCACTTACAGCTCAGTATGGTAAAGTGAATAAACCACTGTTTTGGTTTCCTGTAGTTTGCCAGTCTGGAACTTGTAACTGTTCAGCTGCTGCGACTGCCTTGGAAAAGCTGTCCCCAAAGTCTGTGCTTCACAAAAGCCCACCAGTCACAACTCTGCTGTCAAATCCTGCTGGGATCATACATCATTGGCAGTACAGGCAATGTTATGTGCATCTTGTGTTATCTTCTGCATTCAGATGAGACGTTGGTTTTTACCCTCTTTACATAGGCATAACTCATCTTTCTGTTATGTGAAAGGTCCTTGTTATGCTTGATGTTGACTAGATGGTAAGATATGTATCTTTGGAATTTAAAGTGGCAATTCTTAAGAAAATAGAAAATCTTCCTCACCAAAGCTGAGGCAGGACCACATCTGTAACAAATTGAAGGCATGTAAGGACAAAGAAGAACAAGGTGTTTTAAAATGTACCTCTGTGGATGTGTGTAATGCCCCACAGGAACTGGGTATCACGTTAGGTCACTGCTAACATAAATGCACGGAATGTTTTTGGGTGTGGTGTGTATTTACAAATTTTTCTCAAAAGAAATTGATTACTGGGGCACTCAGCATATTTCTGAAGTGGCTGGATTCTACCTGTTTACAGTTCCCTTATGAGTACAAGAAGCATTTTTTGTAACCTCAGCTTCCTGATTGAGTTTACTGTGATGTCAGTTATTTACAATAACAAAATTGAGACGATGCCTGTGGTTTGCACGGGACAAAGACAACCTTGTTTCTGTAAAAAGGGGCAATCCCAGTGTGAGAAGCACAGGAAAGGCTATGAAGGAGGACTCCTAGGCGGTACTTCATTAATCCTGCCAGCTCCATAACGGGCTGGGCATTGCACTGACAGAGGTTTTTTTTTCCTTTCCATAGGATTGGACACTAATGTGAATGCAGCTTTTGGAAAACTACTTCTCTGCAGGACAAGGCTTTGCAGATGAAACAAGTGGATTGCTAGTGGGCAGAGAGGCAGCGAGTGTCAGGATGCCAATGACTCAGAACCAACTGCACGTTCTGCGGTCACGGGCGAGTCATCCTGCACCTCTGCTTGCCCGTCATGAAACTGCTTTATTGATATTTAACTGCCTAAACCACAGCTGAAGCGAAATTTGCAGAATGCCAGTAAATTCTGGAGGTGACAGAGTAGCAGAAGAGAACGAGAATCACGGTGAGTTATGACTGAAGAGCATCCCCTGGAGGATGTCACTCACCTGCTATCCTTCCGATCGGCATCGTGTGGTCCCCCGGAGAGGACACGGACACCATGATGTGGTTCATGTAAGCGAACTCCTCTCGGTGGGACAGGTTGATTGGCTTGGCTTCCCTGTGCAGCCCGTCCTCAGACAACCTGGGCGGTTTGAAATCGGAGTGCCGGGGGTTCAGTATCAAAGGATGCATGATAGGGCTGGGCATCAGCTGGATGACCCTGGTGTTCTCCTGGCGGGGGCTGGGGGGCTTTTGGAGCACTTCAGAAGGAGGTGGGTAGTGGTTGTTTTCTACTGGGGACACCGAGAGAGGGTAAGGCTCTTGCTGGCTGTTCTCGTGCTGATGCCTCGTTCCTGGCACCCTGTCGGCCGGGGAGAGGCGGCGGAGAGTGCTGTCCATGGGGGACTTGAGCGGCCGCTGATCAGGGTCTGGCGATGGACGGTGGTTGTTGGTGAGGGGTGATCTGGAACGGTGCAACAGTTCAATGGTTGGGGGGTTGTGGTGGACTGTTTCTGTGGATGGTCTGGAAGGTCTCTGGACAAAGCTATCTGTGGAGGAAAAAAAAAAAGAAAAAAAGTCCCAAAAATACAGATTGTCTACATTGTGGTCAAGGTGCGTAGGATCTAACTCTTCACCTCCTTTGAAGCCAGGCTCGCTGGGTACTGCTGTCAGCTTGGAAGTGCTGACCTACAGATGCCCAGAAAAACACCCTGGAAATGCAGAGAGTTACTGCTACACATAATGAGATCAGTGCTGTGAAACAATCTCCTTCCATCACTGGGTACCAACAGTTCCTGGAGAAACATGTCAAGAGAAATGCCATTTCGGGAAGCTGACCGGTACATACGTGAAGAGTAAAATCTGATTTAGCTGCACTAACTAACTCTGTTTCTGTGCAAATGCTTTGACACTCATCTCCTGCCATTCACGGCTCTATGTGTGGTTCCTGTTACTGTTTCGCTCTTTGTGAAACACTAGCTAAATTTTATCCCTGCCTTCATTTTAAGAGCATGTAACATCTACATAAGGATATTTTCATCTCCTCCTGTTTAGTCCGTGCTGGCTACTGATGGTTTGTCACATATAAGCACTTACAAGTCTTCACAGCAGGAGGACTTCCAGCATCATATTTGCATAAGCACACTCCCCCAGCTATGATCCTTAACAGCAGGGGGGAGATAAATCACAGCTCTAGGTCAGCGTCTTTATGCACTAACAATCCTCTCACAAAATTAAAATGTTTGCCAGTGCAAACTTTCAGGTTTAAGGCCATCAATTTTGACTTGGGAAGTCACTGACAAAGAGGAAAACACCCCTGGAGCGAGTGCAGTGATTAACAGGTCTTTATCCGAAAAGCAAAGATCAGATTTCAGTGCCGTCTGTTGAAAGCCTTGGATGACAATAGAGGAACACGTGGCTACGTGTCAAAAACTGAAACAAGGAGCTGCTTATTTGTGGCTGCCGGTTCCTTCACTCCATTTTCTCTGATGCTTTAGTTGTCCTCTCAAGGCAGTGATACCCCCACAGGGAAGACCCCAGGGCTCCAACTGCCCCGGAACCCAGGCAGGCGTTGGGAAAGGGAAAGGTGTGAACAGGAAAAGCTCAAGTCCTGAGAAAATGTGGTGCAAGGCACCGACACAGCACCAACCCTTTTACCTACTCAGCAGTCTGAAGTGCTGAAGTCTACAGGAAAAGCTGAGATTTGAGGCAGAACCTGCATTGCTCCAGAGCACTTACTGCACACACTTGTGGTCCCAGGCAAGAAAAATGCGTTTGTTGAGCTGTTTAAGACATTCAGAATGAAACAGCTGGAGAACATGAAACTTCAGAACTATATATTGTTGTTTAAACACATTTTTAAATACAGTCTGGCCAGCTAATGTGGAATGGCCCAAATGAAATGAAAGAAGATCAAAGAGGAATTAATTTACAACCACTCCTGCTTCAGTGACTGCCTTTTCCTAAAGTCTCCTTTCTCTGCCACAACAGAAAGAAAACCAACCCCCAAAATTTTATTCAGCATCCTGTCTTCTACAGATAGCAGTAAGAGGAAAAACCACAAATGGATACACACTAGAGGTTCACTTTCCACAAGCTCCTTCTCTTTAAATACTTAACAAAAGAATCACCTTATGGCCAAAATGTTGTTTGCCATAAAACAATTCCAACTCGGCTCCAAGCAGCTCCACTGAATTACCCTGAGCAGAATAAAACCCTCACCCTTCATTCCTTGGCCCATCTGATGACTGTAAGTTAAGCACATGTGGTATATAATTTCATGGAGAACTGGATTCACTCATGGCTCTGGCTCCTCACTCAGAGTGAGCAACACTTTTCTTGAAGGGAAAGCTGTGAAAGCAAATTCACCTCCCAGGAAATTTGCTGACCTATCTGATCCACGCAGGAATGGGTGGGGCTGCATTTCCTCTGGGAAGGAGCAATTGCTGGCATGACAATCCCAAGGACTGGCACTCTTTGCTCACCCACAGAAGTGCAGGGAATGACAGGGCATCCCATCAAATGACTCACAGCTCCATCAGAGGGACCAGTGCAGATGTAGGGAATTCACTTTGCATTGGCCATCTCTACAGGGACAGAGCCGATCCCAAGGCAATGCTAATGCATCTCGGAGATAATTCTGAACTGCAATTAATTTCAAACAGCCAAACCCTCTTTGTTTAAGCCTAGTAAAAAGCCAGTATATGTAAATGAGAGCATTTAGAAGCAGGATCATAAGTGTAATCTACTAGAAAATAGGCAAAAGACCCAGAAAAGTGAAAAAGATCACTGGAGTGAGGAGGGATTCTAAAAGAAATACCTCACCTATGAAGTTTAACCACTCAATATTGTGTCAAGGTAACACCTGTCCCTTCTGTCACAGTTTGTGAGTTAGCCAGGGTCAAGTTCTGCTCCTCACAGTCACTCTCCTTTTTTTCCACTAAGTTGCAATTTGCTGAGGGAAAATTAAAACTTAATTGTGCTAGTTTTTCCCAAGTGACTCTGTGAAACAGGAAGAAGTAATGTCAAAATACATAAATAAATGAATTCAAATATAAATTCCTGGCATGGAGATTTTTTGGTTGCTCACTCTTGTGACAGCAGGCTGTAGTTTCTTTTGCTTGTTTTGAAGTTCCTCTGATTTTTGTCATTATAAAGAGAAGTTTCAAGTAATAGCACAGAGTTTTCTAAGCAAAAGCAGTGGCACAATCAGCAGCCAGAGTGTTGTAAGAAGGAAATCCAAGTTGTTTCTTAATCACTACATTATAAAGGGCTTATGTTTTAAGTGATACACTTCAAAGGCCAACTCATCACCCCTGTGAAATCCTCTCTAGTGAAAGCTGCTCCATATGTTTAAGGTAGGAGTGCCTGAAAGAGCAGCAAGTATTTCTGGTTGAAATTTGAAGTTTAGAATGGGAACACTTGTGGGTGAAGGCCAAGCTTCAAGAAAAGACTGAGATTTTACAAACAGTCTCTGCGAAGTGACTGAACACACTGGACAAACCTCTTGCACAACTCTGTCAACTGAACCTTCATCTAAGCTGAAATAATTTACACAGCTATGCAGAAACACTTTGGAGTGTTCTTTTTCCACCTGTTGCTTCCTGTTCTTTGGCTGAATTTTGGAGCTTTGCTGGTGCCATTTGATTCTGGCAAGGTCTGGCAGCAGTAGCCCTGAATCCTTCCTTGCAATCCTATGTTGAATCTTCAAATAGATGCATCTCAAATAGAATCAGCACATCTTTTACCCAGTTAGCACAGGCTAGGGCACCATCCTAACTCACTCATGTTCTCTTCAGTTTACTCACAAAAGGAGTTACACTCCTTTTTCCTGTATTTTCTTAATTGAAAAAGTGGATTCTGCCTGATGCTTTGAAAAGGCCTTTGGAGAGGCCCAGGCTTTATATTTTTCTGTTATACACCCAACAAACCCACGAAGTACTTTAGTGTGTGCATTTTTAAAGAAAATAAACCCTCAATTTTCCATTGAAAGCAGCAGACTTACAATTTGATCTGCACAAATAACAAGTGGAAGAAGCCCAAGTATGCAATTCCACAAACTTAACTATTCTTTCTTTATCACCTCTGGTGTGTGTGGATACTACTAGACCTAAGCAAGTAATTCTGATTGTAAAAATGAGAGAAAACCTGCAGAAACCCCCGTTCTCTCAATATGAGTTGCTCACCCAGCCCAAAAGCTGAGCCACACGATGGGCTCAGTTCTAAGAACTCTGGCACAAAGTTCAGATTGTGAGGAAAAATGAATCAATAAAACTTTCTGCTTTTTAACCTGTATCTGGCATAGCTTATTGAACAGGCTTTGGAAAGAGAACAAAATAATAGAAGATAGCTGGAGAATGTGTAGTTCACTCAGCAGAACACCTGATTGTTCTAAAGCTATGCACACAAAGGGAGGAGAGCAGCTTTATTTAAGTAACACCGAAGCAAGAAAATTGCTGAATTCCTCACAGCCTTACCCTACTCCAGTAAGAATGAGACAAGAGTTACCTTCCTCGTGATTCTGGTTTAATGTGACCTCTGGCTGAGAATGGATGGAGTTCCCAGGGTGGAAGAAAGGTGTGAAGAGCATCCGAGCTTTCCTTTGCTTCAGGATCTGCTGCAGGAGTTCATACAAAACATCACCTGAAAGATGAACAGCCAGGAAAAGGAAACCAGAATGTACATAACTGATGGGAAGACTCATTTAGGCACCTAAAGCACGAACTCGTGCCTCCTGGGTGCTGTTTACGGCCCCAAAAATGCTTGCAGTAAAATCCTGATTTTTAGTTCTGCTTGCCCTCTTCTGTTTGTCACTGCTCATATTACAGAGGAGCAGGTTGCAGCAATGCCATATTAACTGAAAAGGAACCTGGGTTTCACTTGAGAAAACAGATTTCCTGGGAAAGTTTTCTCAAGTATGTGTTTGTTTTTTTTTTTTAGCAGTTGTTTCTACGAGATTGTAAGCTGTGCATCATCTGCCCCTTGTCTCTATAAACTGCCAATATTCTGTTTGTGGGCAAGTGTAGTTTCTCAGTGGGGAAGAGTTAAAGCCACGTTGCTTTCCAGAGTTGGGCTTCCTTTATTTTTAACATCTTGGCTGCTTTTACTGCCTCAGCAGTGATTTCAGGGCATTTTTAAAGGGTGGTTGCAAATTCAATTAGAAACAAAGCCTCAAGAACCCAGTTACATGACAGCCTAAAGAAGTGATTTTACCATATACTTTCCATAACTGGATACAACAGTGGCATAATCATAACTAGTGCTGTAACACTCCAAGCAATAAGATAGCAAATTTTTGCCTCTTTTGATTTGGCCTGACAGGCTAATGAAAATGTCCATAAAGGTGTCTGTCTTTTTGTTCTTTACCTAACAAAACAGTTACACTTCTGCAGTGTGTGCAATGGATGAGGTTCTCCTGGTTTAACCCTGAGTGGAAACAACACAATTTTCATTTAGCTCTAGTCTTGGAAAACTTAATCCCTCTGTGGCGACCATTATTTCACAGTTCTTAAATTTCACAGACAGTTAATTTCTGGGAAATACTGTGGTAATGTCCTACCTACAGTCATCTAAATTTTTAAGGACTTACTCAGATATCCTCTAAAAGGTTTATTATCAAGGTTTATTATGGGGAACACACGGAGAGAAGGAAGAGAGAAAATGCAAGGGAGGAGGCCTTTAGTTTGGTTATTTCATTCCAAATTTAGGGAAATAACTGCTTAAGCTTCTGCATAAAGTTAAGACTTTCCAAGTCAGAGGCTCTTCTCTGGGAACACTTTATTTCCAGCCTACAAACATTTTTAATCCTGCTCAAAAAGGGGAATATACCCTCGGAACTTCTAGGCAGGAAGGGCAGGAAGGGGAGTTGCAGACAACATACCTACAGGTATCCCTTGCACTCCTTGCCCACATCCCTGCTTTCAACACTCCTTTTGCTTTAAAAGCAGGGCTAATTTTTAAAAAAAAAAAATTATTCCAAGTGATGTACCAGAATTATGGGAAAAAAAAAGACATTTCTTGGCATCAGTTCTCACTGTCAACAGGTGCTCGTGTTTGGCCTGTCCTTCCACACAAAATAAGCACGTGCTTAAAAAACTTCATATACACTACACATAATCACCGATTTGTGAGGCAGATTCTGCAGGAGGATGGCTGGGGAGAGTAGCCAAGCAGGCTGGTGCAGAATTACTGCCACAGTTCGATTATCAGCTGGATCCAAGCAGCACCAGCTGCACTTCAGCACCCAGCGAGCCCTGCACTGGAAACCTCCTCACGGCGATTCTGTCACCGCTCGGTCCAAGCTCTTTAATCACCTGTGGTGACTGAATTACAAGCCTTTGTATTTCACAGGAGTACCTTGTATGGTCACACAAAACCAGCTCATAACTCATATTTAGTTAAACATCCCTGACAAAGGAGGGCAGATGCTTACTGTGACTGTAAAACTGGAGCAGACAGACCGCAGGGGATAGAAATACAGGCAGGCAGCAGGCACGTTTCTAAATCTTCCTAGTGAGTAAGTGAAGACATAATTTGAGCAATAGGCAGACTGATTCACACACCTGTCTGTGCTGTGCCTTGGGCTGGATTCCAGCACATGAGGGAATGTGGCAGAGTAAAGCAAAACCCACAGGGGCTGTTGAATAGAGGCAAAGTCCCCAAGGGAGGAGTTTTGCAGTCGCTTTTAGCAGCACCTCAGCCAAGCCAACTGTGAGGCAAAATGCTAATATGGGTTGCTTAAAGATCAACTCGATTAACTTGGGTCTGTGAACGGATAAACCTTCACAGGGAAGAGCTGGAAGTCACCAAATGCTGCTAAAGAAGCTTGCTTTCTGAGAGCTCTGCAGGGAGTTTCACCTAATAAACAGGTTGGAGGTTTGGATTTGAACTCAAATATGCTGACAACTCAGTGTATCAGGATTTCATTTCCTCTCTGTCCTTTCCTCATACAAGTGTCCCTGTCCTCTGGCTCCCCTCCCTTTCCCAGTCTACTCCCATAAAGGTGACCATTTCCTCCTAGGACTCTCTTCAGCTTCTGCTGCAGCTTCCTCTGTGTTTTCAGTCACAGCTCCTGTAAAGGATTCTCACCTGAATGATAAAGGATTCTCACCTGAATGATAAAGAATTCTCACCTGAATGATAAAGGATTCTCACCTGAATGAGGGGACCTGTACCGGAAGTCCTCTTTGGTCAGGAGCAGCAGGGCCTTGCCGTTCATCTCGAAAGCGCTGCTGTCGATGGGCCTCAAGGAGAATTCCTTCTCTGCCCACCTGAGCCACTGGGCCACATCGTCCCTGCTCCAGTAAATGGGCTGCAAACCTGTGGCGGGAGAGACAGTCACTGTTACCAAACTGGGGCAGGAGCAGTGAATCCCCCAAGGCTCAGAGGGAAGGGCAGGCGAGGAATGTCATACTGATGCAGAATTACTCTAGAATGTGAAATACTTCCTTAGCTTAGGCACCCTGGTTTATCTGTGACACGCTGTGAAATAAGAACTGCCCCAGCATCCTGAAAAAAAGCTCCTAAGATATTATTTCAGTTCAGATTTCCACCGTGCAGGGGGGTTTCCCTCCAACTGCCCCTTCTGATGTGCAGAGCAGGCGGCAGGCAAAGTCCTGGGCCCCATCCATCCTTTCAGGGAAGAGAGGCGCGCTCTCTCTCCACACCCCTTGTAAATTCATGGACAAAAAATAACGAGAAGCTGTCAGGTGCAGAAGAGCTGTGGCTTTCCTGCAGGTGGCTGGGGTCTGCAAGGAAGGGCTGCTAACCCAGCCGTGTAACAGCGTGTCTGTGAGCCATCATCAGCGTGTGTGTGGCTGAGAGAGGTGCATTCACACAGGCCCACTGCTCCTCCAGATGCCATCACTGTTAGCACGTGCCATTCCCACACTACACAGACTGTGGCACCTTTAGCACTGTGTTTCCTGTATAAATATAAAATATTACCGATGTAACTTTGTCCACAGAAGGGGATATATTATTTTATGGTAAAACAGCAGGGATATCTATGGGTTTGGGCACAGATTTTCCAGGGTGCCAAGGAGAATCTGGCACTCCCTTTCTCCCAGCCAGCTCATACAGCAGATATTGTGTTTACTCACAGGGGCCCAACCAAGTTACAATCAAACTCATAGACATTTTGCCTGCTACCTTTATTGGGCCCAGGCAGAGAGGCTTTGCAGGTAAGACAATTCAGTATCTGTTCTACAGACAAATTTAAATAGCTTCCTTCCCCTGAGAGAAGGAAACTACCCAAGTAGAGAGATTATCTCCAATCCACTGGGTGATAAAAGCTTTTTTGTTTTTATTTTTTTTTTCTCCTGGCGAGATGACTCATTGTTTGACTTGCTACAAAGCTTACCCACCGTGCACAGGAACATAAGATTTGCTGTATATCTGCTCAGATCTGGGGTACACGGGCTCTGGCAGGAGCCAGTACCTTGTGCTTCAGAGGAAGATGAACCTCCCTTCCTTGTACTGCACCTGGCTGATTGTACGCTGCACATGGGAAGAGATTTCCTTCCTGGCACACCATTCTCTGAGATCTGATTACCCTCTTCCTAGCAGGCACTAAAAGAAACCTGGGAGAGCTGTACCATTCCTGTTTTGATTTGGTTTTTACTTCTTTAACAGATAAGGCAGCCCTATTTTTTTCTGTTTTAGCAAGAGGTAACACGCAGTGAATCGCGTTCTGCTGCTATGCCAGATTCCCAAACAATGGCTTTGGAAAGTCCCAGGATCACAGCTGCACCTCTGTCAGAAAAGGAATTGAGATCATGCCTGAGAAGGGATCAGAGTTGACCTAAGGAAGGGACCTCTGCATGGCAGTAGCAAGAATTTCCTCTGGCTTTCAACTGCACTGTATTATGTGCCACACAGAAACAAACAGTAGCAGTTTTTTATTTTTAAAGTATTTAAGTCCAATTCCCCCTATGAAGTAGGCTCTGCTTATTTGGGGCAGAGTTTTCTGTAGGACCTTTCTTTTTGAAGAGCCTGGACTGAGACGAGGTGCAGATTTGCTCAGGGACATGGAAACCGCCATCTGAAACCCCAGAATGAGGTTCATCTTTTGCTGAATACAGAGCTATTCCTGCAGAAAATACACTCCAGACCTCAGGCTGCTGCTGGGCTGCAGCTAAAAGAGAAAGAAGTAAGAAAGACATGATGCAGCCAGACTACAACGTAAAAAAGGGGTTTAAAAGACCATCTGAGGAGTGCTTGAAATGCTCCTGTGTGGTTTCTTTTCCCTCCCTCTTTGCCATGCCACGCAAGTAAAAAATTGCCCAAAGGAGAACTGCGGTGTAGAAATCTCACCAGGCTTCTGATGTGCACTTCACGAGATGAAGGCATGAAACAAAAGAAAACATGACTGGGAAAATGAGGCTGACAAGGACAGAGTTGTACGATAACTTCACATGAGGTGTGTTGCTCCCTTCTATATAACAAGGTAATAAATAAACCACTCCCTGTCCAAACACAGATCAACCTGACCTAGCACTACCTGGCTGGAAATTACCAACAATCAGCAAGCAGCCAGTCTAATTCAGTGTGGCTATCACTAAAATGAGTGGGTGGATGAGCCATATCTCTCTCTCTCCATCCGTGATGTGACACCATAATTAAACACTTACACTGTGTGGCAGACATAAGGTGCTATAAAATAAGTCAACTGCTTTTTTCCTGGATGGATTGCTTTTTTTCTCCTGTTTCCCTCCCTTCCTGCAGTGCTGCTTTCCTGGGAAGTTAGTTTCTCTCAAAAAACACATGCCCATTTGTTGGGTGAGGCTGAAGCAGTTCAGTCACAGGAGGCTTTTTTAGGGGTGCAACACCGGTGTTGCTAAAGGTGCTTCAGAAACTGCCATTCAAAGAAGAATTCTTTCCTGTGCAGTACAGTATCTGCTGAACTTGTATGCCACCTTCTTGGGCCTCTCTTCAAAACAACTACTTGGTTTTGTGAAAACAAGGTCATGAGAGGGTTGGCTTTGCAGCTGAAGGGATTTTCCAGCACAGTGTACGTTGCTATCAGTAAGTCCTGAAAATGCTTTCCTGTGCTGCCCATAAAAGAAAACTTAATCCTGCTCACGCTATTTTTCTTCTTTGGATGCTGTTTCTTATTTTCCCCTCTCCATCTTTTCTTTTAGTCTCATGCACACAGTGGAGAAAAACGGGCTCAATTTTTATCTCTCTAGCTTTATTGTCTGCAAAAGCAAACAGCAGTGTCTTTAACTAGCAAAGATATTTACCAAGCAGAATGAAGTGGGGGGAAAAAAGAGATGTTTTGCAAAATTAAGGGCAGAGTTTTGCCTGATGAACTGACTGCTGAAATCAGTGTGAAGGTTCTGCTGCTTTCAGCAGGTGCAGATCAGACCCAGGGGAAGCTGCCTTTCTCCCAACCCTGCTGTCTGGGTGACCAGTGTTGCCAAGGACTTCACAGTGTGAATTCTGACCCGAGAGTCAGAGCTGCCTCTGCTCCCATCTCTGGCATTGCTCTGCTGGTTGAAATCCAGCAAGCATTCCCAACTGCGGCCTCCTTATCTGGATAATAATGTAAAAATAAACACCAAAACACCTTCCTGAACTCAACAGCTGAAAACAGGTTAGACAAAGCTGTGTAAACCATCTACAACTGGCTCGGGGAGATTCAGTGCACTTTCTTTCTTCTGCCAGTTTCCAAGCACCACCTCCGGCAGAGCAAAATGCAATAACTTATATGTTATTGTTATATGTTAATGTTTATAAGCTCACAGCTTCATGTGCATTAAACAGGGAGCAAAATTCGTGCTCACCTTTCTGCCCTGCTGTCGTAAGAGATTATCTACTTCCGCAGCACATTCCCCACCTGAAATCCTGCTTCTATCGCCTGTTACACGAGCTACCTTGGAAATGGTGGCAAGCAGCAAACCCAAGCACAGTGGAGAGGGGCTGAGGAGGTAATTTACACTCTGAAGTAGCCAGTAAAGGTGTTTAGCACTTAACACCAAGAGACAGAGGCAGGAACTGAGCTGCACAGCCAGCAGTGTTTGCATCTGACCACAGACTTTTGGTGGGGTTACAGCTTTGGTTTTTGAGGAGATGTAACCAACCCTGAATCTCACTCACAAAGTGCTCACACTCAGCATCTCCTCCTTTGGTTGGGAAGACAAAGCGTGTATTTTACAGTGTGAGTTGCTGTGTGCAGCGCACGTAACAGATACATCGAAAATGTGAACTGTAACGCACCACGGGCTGCTTTCACCTTGACTCACTTTGGAACAATCTGAAGGCACAAATCCAGTGCAAAATGTGATGTGCAGTACCACTGAGAGCTGCTGCTCCGTTTCAGTTTCGATATGAGGACACAGCTGTGAGGACATCAGCACGCATGATGGAAGCGTGCTGACTCACAGTAAATTTTGTCTTAACTTTTTTGTTCCTCCTCAGCGAGGCTCTCCGCCCTTAGGACGAGGATATGAGAAAGGAGTAAAGACAGACCTCTCATTTATCCCTGCTTTCTGCAGGGCAGACAGAATGGTTTGCACTCCCACGCCAAAAACTACTTAGCATGGTTGGGCAAACAGCAAAAGGGACGGTGTATGCAAATCAGCAGCTGGTTCCTGAATACCCAGGCACAGATGCATCATCACTGGCAGCGTGAAGGAGGCCAGCTCTGTCCACAGCACAGCACTTCGAGCCGCTGGTGGGAAAATGATGATGGAGAAGTTCAGACCTGAAAGTCTGCTACCAACTGACTGTAGGAACTGATGCTCTCTTTTCTGTTACTGATTAGCAAAATTTTTCCATGGCCCCATAGAGCATAATATGGGGCTCTGAGCACGATGGTGAATGTCAAGCAGGAGAGGGGCAAGAGGTTGTGTTTTTCTCTTCATTTCTGTGTAAAGGCAACACAGCATGAAAAAAAAAAAAACAAACTCATATGATTAGATTTAAATCCTTCTCCCAGAGCACCTTCCCTTCCTCTCTCCCATCTTTGCTTGAAAAACTGGACTACCAAAATGCAAAGAGGCGCCATGGGGCTTTGCCAGTTAACATCTGAAATGCTTTTAAAGTGCAAAATGCTGCACAGCTTCTTCAGATGACCGTGGTTCAATGTTCCCCTGGTGCTGGGTCTGCCTGACCACTTGCTCTTTCCAGCAGGTGCCACTGGGCCCAGGCACTGCAGGAGCAGTAGCTATTTATTCACTGCTGCTGGGCTGCAGGTATGGCCTTGTCCTGTACAGAGAGCTGGCTGTGCAGTGTCAAGGTCCAGAGATAAGCAAAGGCAGAGAAAATGAAGAAAAGGTTAATCCTGGCTAATCCTCAGAGAGAATTATTTGGGGAGTGAGTATGAACTGGGGAAAGGGAAATGCATGGCAGTACCGGGAAATGCACCTTTACAGGGCTTGTTGAAGAACAAATTATCGGATAGGGAACAGAGGAGTTGTGTGATGGACAGGAAGAGAGACCATAAGTAAGGCTTGCATGTCCTTTAAAAAGGTCTGAAAGGAACCTTTGGAAGCCTCCTGCACTGGCTAGGAACAGAGGGTGCAACAGCTTTTTCAGTGGTTATCTGAAATAAAAGACACAAGCTTATTTCTCCTGGTATCCTCTTGAATAGGGTGTTAGAAGTAAAACGAAAATGCTCTGTGCTTGCTCCTGGGGCCTTCATGTGTGCAGACAACTGCAGAAACAAAGTGAAGCTCTGTGCTGGGTTTCTGCCATGCTGACTTTGCTGGTGTGGTGCCCTGTGACCCATCCCTTCCCCTCTCACCGTGCACAGACCCTGGAAAGCTGACACACCCGAACCCCTTACGGCTTCAGGCTCATAAAATAAATAAAATTGCTTTCCTAATGCAGCCATTGGAAAGTCTGTAAGAAACATATTGATTGGAAAATGCTTGATTAGAATGATCAAGCTCTGAGCTCTCACACAGGGAAATAAATCTTTCCAATTGCCCGCACCCTGTGCCAAGCTCAGCTTCCTGGAAGCAGCTACGGCCCTTTCTGGAACTGAAGTGAAAATCCCATCTTCCATCACCTGCTGACATTACCCATGGTTTGCATTCGCTGATCAAATGCACGAGTGTGACTTTAAACGAGCTTGCTGGGCTGGGACAGCTCACCGATTAATGAGGGCAGATGAAGTCACCTGCACAAAACCCTCAAAAACCTGAAGTCTGTGTAAATAGGAAAGGAGGGGAGGAAAGGCCACACACTACATAATTTAAAATGAAGAACGTATTCTTTCTCACTCTGTAGCCAAACCCTTTTCATTGCAGAGACAGCTTAGTAACCTCTCTCAGACAAAGTTACTCAGCTGTGTTTAAGACCCCCCCGCCCCAGCAAGTCAGAAAAGTCCCTGAACACTGCTGATCAATTCCTGAAGTCCTTGGAGTTGTACCTGATGTCAGAATAAAGCCTCCAGTGCAACCCCAGTGATTTGTGCTGAATTTCTTCTCACTGAGATCTGTATTTGACCTACGGCAGCCGCTTGTTCCCCTCCTGCTTCCCCTGGATCTGACAGAGCTCGCCTGTGGAATGAGTGGACTTTAGGATGGAACCTCCATCCTCTCTGAGCTGCCCCGTTTGGGGATCAGTCAGAAACACAAAATGTTAGAATGCTGGAGCAGCCCACCTGCTGCTGACAGGCAGTCTGTGGCCTGATAAAGGAATACACCCAGGACAGGACAAACCAGTCTGGATAATGGTGCTGGTGTGCTTGTTGAAGTGGCCAGGGTTTGAGCAACTCATTATTGTTTCAAATCAATGTCTTAATCCAGGTCAAAAAAAATCAGGTCTAAATAAACATTCTTTACGGTTTTTCTGTATTGGTTATGGCCACTGCTGATACTTACTGTTACTAATGCTTGCACATTTCCATTACACAGTACCTTTCAACTGCAAACAGATCAGATTGTTATATACCTGTTTGATAGGTGTGAAGAACAAAGTCATCAAACACCTGCCCATACCCTAAATCTCTTATAAGAGGGATCAAATTCAGGAACTCTATTCTGCTCCTCTTCACAACTCGCCAAATGCAGAGCATCTTTACATTCTTAACACCTCCTTTTCCTTCCTGCTCTCTGTATCAATTATTTGATGCATCCTGGCAACACTAACGTTAAGGTAAACAACCCAACCCCATATTAGAATGCACTGTCAATGTGTGCTGGTTTTTTTTTTTCTTTTAACCCAATATGGCCTTGCTCCCTGGCTGGAGTGGTAAAGATTTGTAAGTAATTAGGAATAAATTGATCTCGGTAGCCTTGACCTACAAATGGCTTTACTTAAGTCTTTAGCCTGCTGCCTAATTGTTGCACAGGGGAGCAGGGTGCCCAGATTATCAGAGTACACAGCACTAACGGTGATGGAACTGAAAGCTCAGGTTTTAGGCACCTGATCAACACTCCTGAAAGATGTGGAAAACTGAAGGAATAGCTGCTAGCTGCAGTGAATACACCTGCCTAAATTTAAGATGGTTACTTTCAGCAATTTATCACTTTAACCTGCCATCAGCTATGTCACCTCCGTCTTCCAGTGGCTGCAAACTTAGAGAGATCCTACCATTTCGTAAGGGAGAGATCAGTAAATCCTTTTTGTGCAGTTGAATCAAGTGGAAAGTTCTGAAATCTCAGTTTCACAAATCAACAAAACATCACCACCAACTGCAAGACACTGCAATCCTCCGTATTAAGAAGCTGCCTCATTCTTACAAGGAAATTTTGCTCTCAGAGCCTCACATCCTGAAGAAGCTGGGTCCCTTTCCAATAAGGAATTTTGGCTGGGACTTGGTTTCCTAACTCAGCTGTGACTGTGAGAGCTGGGGAGGGGGGAGTATGTACACAAGGAGCACGTTTTCCAGGCTGTTTCCAGGGAATGTGAGGCCAGCTCTGCTGCAGAACAGTCTATGCCATAACAGCAAGGTGCTGTCTTTTGGCTTTCTCTGCACTTGCAGAGTTTGGCAGCACAGCCACAATCACTTTGCCCGTAACCATTAAGCAAATCACCGCAGACAAAAAAATTTACCAACTGCAAGTGGTAAAAGTGTGGCATCCTTCTACCAGAGCTGGTTTTGCTTTTGGACTTCTTGCTTACGCAGGCCTTCTCCTTCAGAGTCCTAAAGCAGGAGGGCTACAACAGCCTGCTTCAATCCACAAGTTCTCCTGTGCTTTATGTGAAGACTTGCCTTCAGGTGACATTAAATATTAAATTACTGATGGAAATGGCGCAAATTGCAACTTTGCAGACTGTACAGGGTGATTAGTTCTGAACCACACCTTCAGAGGTAAAAGCCCACTCTCAGAATGCTGCAGACATCTCTTGTTCCCAAGATGCTGCGAACCGGAGTCCTGACATGATTAAAAACTCCAGATTTAGCTTCACTTCTTGATGGTTCCTTAATGAACCAAATCCCTGCAGCTCTTACAAACTGCCAGTAATTTCTCCAAGCACACACACTGCTGTTCTAGAGGAAGGTCAAGTGCTTAAAACCACAGCTTTAGATGCTGGGGGTCTTTTTCCACATTTGGGGGACAAGGACACCGAGGTGGACTCCAAACTGCACTCCAGCACATCAGCCATGCAGGAGCAGTAACTGCATCACATTTGCAGGGAACCCTTCAGCTTTCCAGTGCAACTCGTGCACAGAAAGGCCTCTTGTACCGAGGTACTTGTGCTTGAAATACATTGATAATGAGAACAAATTAAGAGTGTGCTCTCTGATTATCAGATGATAAATTATCGTGATTATCTTTGCTGCAGCCTTGAGAACTGCTTCCTCTCCAGCATTTAACTCCTGCTTGCTCTGAAGCAAGTCAGCATACCCACTAACTTCTCATACTGGGTGCCCCCCTCCAAAAAAAAAAGAGTTATTATTTCTATGCAAGTCACATGAAGTTGGGGCACTATTGCTTCTATTCGGAACCACTTGAAAATACTGGTCAAGTAATAATAAATGGCATTTATTAATTGGTACAGCATGCAAAATGGTGTCTGATCCTTGCCAGGTTGTGGCTAGGATGCTGTGCTGTGTGTCTCAAAGGTGGCAAACTGCAAAAAGAGTGACAGGTGGATATGGTGACAGAGAAGGGAGAAAATGCTGCAGCTGGTATTGTTACAGAGCATGTCACATCACTGGAAAATAATGCATGCTGCTATATGACTTGAGTTTAATCCTGGTGATGTCACTGAGAAAAGCTTGCTTCCAGGGCTGGAAAAATTACTGCCATGTCAACAGAGGCAAATAATTTACCTACACAGTTCCAGTAAAGGGTCAAGCTTTGAATGAAAAGGAAAACAAATGGATGAGATAAATCACAAGGAGGTTCTTTCTCATGCAGCTTTTTGGATTTCTTGCCATGCTGAAGGTAAAAACTCAGACAATCACGACGATAGTGAAATCAAGAAAGCAACAGAGGTGTCTCCATGAAGTAATTTCTCTTCCATTCTTCCAATGCTTTCAAGACTTGCTCGATTTACAAAGTCCAAACCAGTTTTCCTTCATTCTTTCGTATCGTAACTTCCACATCATCTCCAGTTTTTGCTCTCTTGGGAAGACTGACTCACAACCAACTTGCAAAAGTTGGAATGTTATTTTTTAAATCCACCTACTGCACCTACTGGTCTTGTGCCTGGACTTGTCTGAAGGTGAGCCCCTCTGATGCAATCTATCCTACTAGGAAACACTTGCCTGGATATCCTCTCTTTGGTGTCACCAACAAATACCCACCAAAGCTGTTTTTGCCAACCCTAGCAGCTATAGCAATTTTTGGGAATGACAGCAGGGAGCAGAGCGAGCAGAAAGACAGACTGGAGAAGTGAAGACTGTAGGAAGCAAACGTGAACATGAGGGAAGGACAGTGAACTACATTTTGTAGAAAAGATACCTCCTGACCTCACTTTTCAGGTCGCTTTAGCCTGTTTTTATAATTCTTACGTTACAGAAATTACTGAGCTAACAGATGCACATCAGTTGACATTCCCAGGTCTTTCCTTTCTTCTCAACAAGTTGCAAGTGCAAAACTACTTTTCTAAAATGCTTTGCTTGTTGGTGTGATTTTGATTTGTTCTTTCCCCCCACGTGACCGGGGTCGACTGGTTTAGCACTGACAGCACAGTGCAGAAATGCAGACACGGGCACATTGTTAATTTGAGGAGTGGGAGAAGCCTTTCTTCAGCAATTTCACACAAAATGACATTAGGGAACGCAAAGCGCCAAGAATTTTTCCCGTGAAGCCCTTGGAAAAAAATCCGCAGACTCTAGATGTCTCACACCACTCTGGCAGATAATAAACACAGAGCATATGTGATCAGATGCTGTGTGTTCGTGAACACAGAGCCCTCCGTGTGTGACACCACGCAGAGTTTCTGAGGACATGAATGTGATTTCAGGTGTTAGGATAACCAAACAATGGAAATGCAGAAAAAGGCTTATTTGTGAGCTGGCTTATTCCTTAATAAATTACAGTATTTCTTTCTTATATCATATATCACTTCCCCACTTCCCATTCACTGCTAAACGGCATCCCTGCAGCAACTATAACAGCTGCTAACCTGGAGAAATCATACTGGGAAATGAGTTGTTCTCAGGAAGAAGCGTTAAAATTCCACACAGGAACCAGCTCTTGAGGAAAGAAGTTTTGCAAACCCAACAATGAAACGGGATCTAGAAGAACGTATTGAGACACATCACCGAGCCCAGAGCCCAAAACAGGGCATGCCAACACTTCCCTGTGTGCCTGCACATCCTTCTGCCTCTTCAGTTTTGTATCCAGAGAAGGGATTTTCACACCAGAGACCAAATCAGCAGAGAACTTAGCCCAGAGCTGCACACAAAGCACCTGCATTTAGCAGGACACAGTTCCTTTTCTGTTGTTTGGTTTTTCCCAAAAATACACCCGTGAACGCAGTGCCCACACTGTGCTGCTCAGAGAGGCAGATGCAGGGCTAGAAGTTGCTAAGAATATCAGAAGGTTCATATTGCTAATTTTGACCCTAATGGCTTCCCTTTGTGCTAAATACCAAAACACATCGTAAATCTTGACACAGAATTCTGCTTTCTCTGTACAGTTCCTTTCATGTTGTGTCAAAGTGGTTGTGTGGGGTTTCTTTCCGCTTTTAAAAGAAAGTTTCCTAATTACTTTTGTTTAAAGTCATCAAAATCTGTTCAAATTAAAAGCAATTCTAAACAGAAGTTTAAGCGATATTCATACCTGCATTGTCAAAATTGAGATAAATGTAAAATTGCAAAGCAACCCTTATAAATAGCGGATTGAGTACCAAAGTGCATCCATTTAAGTAAAGATGACATCGAAGTAATAATAAACAAGACACTCAGAGCTGCATGGTTAACCCACACTCCTGTGAGCAGTTCCAGTGATTTTGGTTGGATGTCTCACTTGGATAATTGCCCTGCAGGGAAAGAAAGGGCTGAAAAAGCTGATGATCTCTTTGATTTTTTTTTTTTAAACACACATTCTTAACTTTTGTGTGTGTGTCCTCAATTCCAGATTTTTTACTCTGCAAAGGATTTTTGTACAGAGAGTTTCCTTGCATTGTAGCCTCTGTGCTGATCTATTAAGAGGTTATGTTTGATTGTTTTTTTTTTTTTTTCCCAAATCCCCAGCTAAACTAAACAGAAATAACGCTGTAAGACCACGGGTTTTGCTACAGGAGGCAGCATTTTGGTCTCCAAAGGCATTACTTGAGGGAAAAAAGACAAAACAAGAGTTCACAGCACTCGGGAGAACGGTGAGACCCTAACAAAGTTTGTTTGAATATGCAAAATCAGATCCACTGAAAAAACAAGACTGAAGAAATTTGGAATAATTAAATGTTGGCATTGAATCAAGATACAACCTCCCTTTGGTGCTTCGGTTTCTCAACACCTCTTGTAAGATCGACTTCGAGTTCTGAGTTAAGGAAGATTTGGGGGCAAGCAAAACTTTCAATAATTGTTAGGAGAACATGTTTGATAACCAGTTATAAAAGCTCTTTTTTTTTCCAACTGAGAATATTTTAGAATAACTGTACAAATGCTACACTGCTGACCTCTTCTTAGAAGAATTTGTTTTAAAGACACTACATTTACAGTATGAAAGTTTCCTGACAGATAAGGTCTATTAATGACTTCACTTCTGAGCTTTACTATTTATATTTATATACAATATTTACAAATCAAAGAGTGTGAATTCTCAGTTCATTAATCTGCCAGTCGGGTCACTTTTTGCAGCCTTCAGCTGTTTCACTTCACTAAAAATATTTAATAGCCAATCTGCAGTGAACTTTGAGTTTTCCTGATACTTCATTACGTTTACACGACACATCACAAATTTCCTAGCGCATTATTGGCATTATAAATTATTAACACGAAATTACATTTTTTTTTTTGAATGAAAAATACAAGTGCTTCATCCTCAGCTAACCATGGCACACCGACTCAACAACTTTCTCCTGCAATTGTACTCTCTCCTGACTGAGGTTCACACATTTATGAGTCAAACAGCAACAGCTGAACAGTTTGAACAGGCTGAGTGAAGGTTCTATTGAAATTATGCCATATTGAAAACTAAAAGCTTAAGACATCTGCTTTTCCCAGACTAAAGGGGAGTGGACATAAAAGAGGATCCTTCAGGACTTCACAGTTCAATTAAATTTGATCTTAACCTGAGTTTTTCAAATAAGACAAACAGGAAAGAAACGAAGCGAACGAAATGCCTTCACCAGATCCAGGAGGCTGAGCTCTGAAGAGAAACAGGAACATTAAGGTCAGAATGTCTGGAAGACTGTTCCCTTTTCCATCTTTTTGCCATAGGTTCCTGGGGTAAATCAATTAATGCAAGCAACAAACCCCACTGTGTAGGCAATATTTAGACAACAGATCACAAATGGAGATGAATGCTACCAACAAGGAGGCTTAAGGAATATCACCAATAATGAGCAATTTTTGTATGAGGAATTGTAAAAACTGCTGTGTGGTACAGATGAATTCAGCAGACAGCACGGAATGCTGACATATTTTAGGGGCAGGGGGAAAAAACCTGAAGATTTGAATGGGACACTGTAGAAAGCAGAAGAGTAGGGGTAGTTTAGTGAGAGGGAAGGTCAAAGGATGGTTTATGGGGCAGGCACACCTCTGGGCTGACAGAGGAGATGTCAGTAGGGTCACAAAGAAGCACTAGCACCACAGCATTATCTATGAGAGGAGCAGTTCCCCTGTCCTATCAACCCCAGGCTGCTCAAGACAGTGGTTGCCTCTTCCTGCTGCCCTATCTCCCATGGCAGGAAGAGCCAGGTGACAGTGCTTTCCTCAACTGCTGCAGTTTGCAGGCTCCAGTGTCTTCGTTATCTGCCCCTCACAGCCTCTCCTCTGACAGGAAGCTTCCCCAGAATTTTCCATCACAGGAAATTTCCTGTGGGGAAGGAATCACTTAGTGAGCAAACAAAGAGTTCCTTGGTACGACAGAGAAGTGAACAGCTGTAAGAAAAAAGAGCCAAATGCTGAAGCAGCCATTGCCTAATAATGGGTTTGACACCCCCCGGCTCACAAATCCCCCCTTGTGTTGGATCTAATCATGCTTTGGACGTACTGTTAGAAAAAAAATACACGTCTCCAGACTGTCCAGTTTCCCCCTTTATAAAATCTGTGCTCTTGGTGTCTTTTTCCTTCTGTCCCCTACTCTTTTTGCCCTTTGAACTACACTAATTTCCTCCTATTATCCAGTTGTCTCTTCCCTTCCTTTTTCCTATAGCATTTTATGTTAGCATCCTGTGCCCCTCCTAATTTTTTGTCTCCTCTCTTCAGAATCAGTTCCCCTGCCCCCCTGCAGGTGCTGTTTCAGAGAGCTGGGAAAAAGAGATGCACTCTCTACTATAAGCAAAAAAAAAATAAAGATGACTCAAAAAAGAAGGGCCTCCCATGGTGGAAACCTGGCAGCTAACACAAGTTTCTGGCATCGTGCACGTGGGATACGGCTTGCCCAAAGATTTGCCTGGGAAGTTTTTAAGTGTCTAGTCCAGGTTCTTCTCTTGAACTGTGTGGCTGCAGAAGGCAGTGCTGACTGTTTTCCATTTTCCACCCTCCTCGGGGTAACTGCAGCTGTGGTCGAGGGACTTCTGCCAAGGGACCCACAATGCTCTGCCCCACGGGAAGTTCTAAGATCTCTTCCTTCACAGGAAATTTCCTGTGGTCCAACAGACACTCCTCTTTGGCTTTTATCACTCACACACATTTGTTTTGGCAAATAGCTGTTCTTAGGAACAACCAGAAACGGACGAAGCAAAAGCAAACGCTGCCACAAATAAAATAATAAAAAAAAAAAAAGGCAGTTATGGTTAGAGTAACAAGCGTGGCCAAAGTAGATCTTGTCACATGTGAAAATATGGAGCTGACTTGGGAGGTTTTCTACCTTAAACATTATTCAGAAATAAAGCCTGGTTGATACACACAGGTGTAATGTTTTTTAAGGTTCCACACATAAGTTTTCTTTGCATTTTAAAAACAGTTTACTGAGGCATTTTCTTGGAAATGTGTTAGGTGGTACGAAATGAATTCTGGATCTTTCCTCTCTCTGCAAACTTCACGTAATTATGGCTCTAGTGCTGATCTTACCACATCATTATCAAGGAAGTTAAAGGAAGAAAATGCCTAAAAAGAAATGCTTTAGTTATATTTCACCAGACACACCCTCCTGTAAATCCGAGACTCTCCAAATCCTAAATCATTGCTCATAAACCTAATAAAGTCAATATTTTGGGAAGGGAAGATATTTCAGTTTCAATCTTCCAAGTTCTTTAAGTTATTGAGCCCAGGAGACGCTGGGTAAGATTTTCAGATGCCTTTCCACACTTCAAAATAAAATAAGGGCCCTGGGGGACTTCTAGAAGTGTTCAAAAGAGTAAGAGATCTGGACTGCATATATACCCCTGAATGAAGGTGCTCTTTGGGTTTGCCACTTCTTGAAAGGAGAATTAGAGCTTACTGTTCCATCTAAAAAACCAGGAGTTCTGAATGAACTTCAGTGAAAATAAAGGGAATAGATGATATCCTGTAAACAAGGTTTTCAAATCATGTAGTGAATGCTTATGATTCTAAACTGTTGTGAAACTCTGTTAGCAACTGCAGTCCCATTCAGTCCTCTTCGCCTTTTGCCAGGTTTATTTTATCCTGACAGCAGACTAAGGATAACAGTCAACAGCAGCCTGAGGTTCCTTCCTACAGCCTTTTCCTGGGGTTTGTCAGCCTGCACACAGCACAGAATCACAGGATAGTTCAGGTTGGAAGAGATCTGAAGGGATCCCTCCTGAGTCAAAACAGGCTCAACCAGAGCAAGTTGCTCAGAATCACGTCCAGTTGGGTTTTGAGTATCTCCAAAAACAAGGGCTCCAGAAACTTTCTGGGTAGCCTGTTGCAGTATTGGATCATCCTCCCAGTCCAGTTTTGTATTTCAGTTTGTGCCCACTGACTCTTCTTTACTTTTCCATCAGATACTTACACATCCTGACAAACATTCTCGAGGCTGAACAGCTGCAGCTCTCTCAGCCTCTCCTTTCATGTTAGATGCTCCATGGCAATCTAATAATAATAAATAATAATTTAATAAACTACAGGGCACTTCACTGGGCTTCCTCCAGTATGTCCATCTCTCACTGCTCCTGAGGAGACAGGACTGGACAAAGCCCTGCAGATGGAGATTCCCAGGGCTGAGCAGAAGGGAAGGATATCCCCTCTCCACCTGCCAGCCAGGCTCTGCCTAATGCATTCCTGTTGGCATAGCTGGGAGATTAAAGCCAAAAAAAAACCAAAATGCTATGTTTCTATGCCACCAACAGAAATGTTACATTCTAACAGCAAACATTAGGTTAGGTCAGTGAAGATTACCAGAGTTCAAACATGCAAGTTCAGAGCCCAAACTTTTCCTGAAGTTTTGAAGGCCGTAAGGAGAAGTGTCAGAGTTGAAACAGGAGGTATTACAAAAGATGTTTCCCATTTCCAAAAGGGCAGGGTGACAGCACGGATTAGAGCATGACACCCATGACTGACAGTTCAGCAGTTACAGTGAGTTTTAGTGTTCATTTTTTGCCCTGAACGTCTAATTATGCCACAAAAGCTTTCGTGATCTATTTATTACCAGTATACAATTGCACCATTTCCTGGAATATTTTGCTCTCTGGACCAGACAATTTGTTATACTGAAAGTGCCAATGTTACACCCTGTCCAGTAAAAGTCATTACTCTTACACATTTTGAAAAATCTGCTGTGGGCGCTGTACAATCCATAGAGAACCTGGAATTTGATACTCAGATCGTCTGTACATGTGCAAGTACCTGAGGTTAGTTTCCTCCTGGGGTTCCAAGACTTTCAGGGACATTTAGATGTGTATTAGGACTTTTTTTTTTCCTCCCCCCCCCATTACAGCTCTCTAAAAATGTGCCTGGCTTCTCACTATTTCCATTCTTCCAGCTTTCAGACACAATTTCCTCACTGGCAGCTCCCTATCTTCCTCTCTCATTCTCAGACAGTGAGACATAAAAGCCCTGAAATTTAAACACATGCTTTAAAACACACCCATCTGCAAGTAAACGCAGAGAAAGGAAGAGAAATGCAGTGCAAAGCAGCAGAAGGTTAACTGTAGTTTCTGAAGCAGACACAGTGCACAGTGAAGAAGAAATACACCACGGAACCATGATGATGACTGGCTGGTTGTACAAGATCCAGCTTTTAAAATCCATGGTAGGCAGCAAGAAATTTCTGCAAATCACCACACACACACACTGAATGACCTAATTAATTCAATCAGCACACCCAGGTGTAAACCAAGAACACGGATGTATAAGGTTCTGTGGTAAGAAGCTCTTCCAGTGTGGGGCACAGTAAAACCTGGGAGATTACAGCCTGCAACCACCAAAATGTGCCCTCCTAAGAAAAAAAACACCAGGAAGATGGCCTGATAGGAGGAAAATACTACATCTTTTTCTCCTCTTTGCTAAGGACTTGGATGTGTTTCAGACTGAAGGAGCAGGAGAGGACAGACAGGTGAGTTTAGACAGCTGACCTGTACCCCAGACAGTGACAAACAGGAGCCTTCACTAAACCCTAGAGGAATAGGAGGTGGTGCCATCAGATCTCCTTGCCCAGCTCTTTCATTCCCTGGCACCATCCTAACCACAGCAAAACCTCAGCTCACTGCAGTGGCCTTCCCACAGTCCTGGGTGGGCTTAGGAGACACATCCACCTCCTCCAGCCTCTCCTGGGCTTGGCTCTTCCCCAGCAGATGAGTTACACCCATGGACACCACTTGGAAATCATTTCCTTGTTGTAATCTCAAAGTCAGCTATCTATTCTCTGCTCACTAAAAGTTGTTGTTACTCTGATCTGAACCAAAAAGTGGCCGTAAATCACTCTAGTAAAGAAGGTGTGCAGCCTCCCTCGCAGTATATGAAAAAAGCAGGTGCTGGACTGTTACTTTGTAGAGCAAATCACTGGCAGAGAGTTTATTACCACTTGACTACTTCTGATCTCCATCATGCTTCTAAGAGAGTGAAGTCTCCTTCTTCCAAGTGATCCCTGCAGAGATGTGGAAGGCCTTTGCAGTCACACAGCAGCAGGTGATTAAGACACCTTCTGAAGGGACCTTGACCAGCCATGTTCGGTCTAATTTTCCTTGGCACGGTCTCAGCCTCCACAATTTTCGGATTAAAAGTATTTTATAAAGCAGGGAGAGGAAATAATAAAGACTCGTGTTTTTTTTTTTTTTTTTTAGGAGATGTGATACAGCCTCACTTGTCCTCTTTTTCTTCTTTAAAGTGGCACTGCCAGAATAAATAAATTCTGCTTAAGTCCATCTCACGTTCCACTTTTCATCCAGCTACCTGAAACTTGTCAGCGTTCAAGAAGCTGCACAAACAGTCGGATCAATAACAAACAAGGTAGAAGAACAAAAACCCAACTGTGTTCTCCTAACATTAGCTTAGATCCAGTGGAATTTCTCTGAACAGCTACTTTTGTCAATGGCATGGAATATTACCAAGGCTTTAATGTTGCCTCCATGCCAGGTATGGACAATTAGCATGTTGTCAAGCTCTTTGACTCCTTAAGCCTGTGAAAGTACGTCCAACAAACAATTTATTCATAAAAGAGACTTAACCTCTTAATGGTTATTTGCTGAAGAGCATCTTGCTGTGCTGAAAAGAATTATGATGGTTGATGGCTGCAATCCTTGTATGTGTTTTGTCACTGTTGTTTTACTGATGATTAAAGTCCTAACTGTGAAGAAAATGCCGGGAGCTGAACTGACTGACAAAACGATGAGTTTTTTAATTTTTAATTTGTTCAGCTGACAAGGGGATTTTTCTCGGCTTCCCTCCCCTTCTGATGCTGTACTCCCCAGTTAAGCTTCCTCCATCAGCAGTGAAATGAGTGCTCAGAAGAGCACGAAGCACCAGACAACAGCAAAGTCACTGCCATGCAGACTGGAGAAGAGCTAGTGTGCATGACTTCACCTCAGCCAGGGCATAACCTTGAGACAGACAGGCCATCCTGAGCTTTTACAGTCTGTTTTGCTCTCTGATTCCTCCAGGCCTGGCAGATTAGCCCTGAGCTCAGAGATGCCCCTGCAGCTGTGTAATGATGTGGGATGGATGTGCATGGCCAGTTCCTCACTGAGGACAGGGCAGATACCCGTTCATTGAACAGGAAACACGGAATCGCCACCAAGTGTTTATTTACAATCAGTGCTAGAACAGTTTGGACTCAAACCAAATCTATTCATGTTCCCCTGAGCCAGCCTGTTCTCCCTTCTCACTGGCCCCTTTTCCCCGTTTTTGCCCTCAAGAATGATCCATGACTGAGTAAAAAATGGTGTTTAGTGGGTCTGTAGCTACGTGGTTTTATAGCTGTGGGTTCTGGAGAAGTGGTGTGGTGCTGTGCAAAGAAAGTCTGTACCAGTAACAAGGACAGAATAAAAAAAGCTAATAAAAACACAACATCTATGGCATCTATGGTCTATGGCATAATGAACCCCATCTTTGAAACACCTGAATTCTGGTGTGTTTGAGAACATGGGAGGAGAGAGAAGAAAGTTGTTGAAGCAGCTTCGTGTATTGCAACCAGACCTTACAGAGCTGAAGCTGTTCCATGTCCCTGTCTGTGGCTGCAGAAGAAGGTACGGATCACCTCACTGGAGCAAGTCCTCCCTCCAGTGCAGCCTAAGATTTCCCCATCTATCTTCTATTTTATCTCTGCAAAGAGTATTCCTGTTTCAGTCCTTGTTTCTCTCACCACCAGCATGGAATATGATAAAGCAGAACCTGATCCAGGACAACCACAGGGTCAGAATGAACTTCCTAATTTCCTTTAACCTTAAAAATACCAGAGAGCCTCAAGTGAAGGAACTAACTGGAAATGCTGGCTCTGAACCAACCCCAGCAACACTGTTTTTTTTTGTTTTCTAATGCTCTTGAAGATACCTGGACTATGAGAAGCTAATCTTCTCCATTTACAATGCCTTACTTAGGCTGGACATTTTTTCTGCATTACAGGACTTTTTTTGTTAAGCCTCACTTGAAACAATCAGACAGCTAGTACTGCTGTCCTTCTGAAATGACACTGAGATGACCAAACCCCCTTTTTACATCAAACACAGTCAAAAATCAGTGCCTCTTAAAAATGAATTAAAAATATATTGCCTTTCATACTACAGAAGCACCGTGGAATACACAAAATCTGCGTTTGAAGAGAAATATGGAATAAAATCCCACAGAAGAAACAACTTCTGTCGATGCCTTTTGACCCACAGTCCCAATTCTTCCATCCTCTTCAGACAGAACTGTTGCTAACGCTCTGGAATAGCGGAAAAAAGCCCCTTTCATCAGCAGATTCAAACATATTTCCTAAGAGTTAATGTGTTTATCCTTGCAAAGGACCTTCTTCTAGGTAGGGAAAGCAAGGAGCATCATGCAATAAAGTGTCACAGCCAGTAAAGGATTGCAGAACACTTGATAACCTGTAGATCACTTAATACAGCAAAGGGGACCGTTTTTACCAGTAATACAAGCCTTGGGCAAACTCATGTAAGTGAAGAATGACACAAAAAACTCTCTGTTTGACAGTCAGATAAAGGAACCACGTCTGTCATTCTGCTGATGAGCATCAGCAGTTGATTATCACCCAATAAAATGTAAGAGTGTATCGATTCGTTTATATTCATCGATTAGGCCTTCAGAAAAATCGACTATTTCTGCTGGAATAAATATGTTCTGCACACATTTGCAAGTCACACGCTGCCAAATATGCCAGTTTTCTGCCTGATTTTTTTTTTTTTTGCTCATATCAACTCTGAGCAGGTACAAGGACAACAACATGAGGGCCAAGCAGCTTGCCCTGCTGCCCCAAGATTCAGAAGCTGCTGAGACCATGCTAGGTGGTGACTATCAAACTTTCTCTCTCCCTTTTCTTTCTTTTTCTTTCTCTTTCTCTCTCTTTCTTCTACCTTCTTCTTCTCAGAATACACTGTCAGCTGGACCAAAAAAAATTCAGTAAGTGCCTTGTTGTGTCTGAATAAGTTAAAGTTTGCTGAGTTAAAAGTTTGAGAAGTGCCTTACTTCATCTGAATGCTTTAAAATTCGAGTGCCTTATTCTATTTGAATGCTCTAAAGCTTGCAATAAAAAGTTGTTATCGAACCTTCTAAGATTTTGGTTGTTTCTCCTGCCCACTGCCCAGGGTAAATCCAACTCCCTTACCCTAAACCCACCAAGCAAGTGGGGCGTTACAGGATCACCCTTCAGAAAGCACCCCCAAACTGAATCCTCTCTACAGCAATCCTGTTCAAAAGACCATTACTGGGCTTGGTTTTCATTCACCCAACGGCAGAGATCGGTGTTGAGTTGTTTTTTTCTTACCTTAATCACTTAATGATGTCCATTTTTGTAAGTCTCATCCCTAGCACAGCCAAGCACCCTTGTAATAGTGAAAGCTACAGCACTGAAAGACAAAAAAGGTATTCTGCCCTTACAAGCATAAATAACAGGGCCTGCTGTAAATTTATACAGTGGAAACAGCAGCAAAACAATACAGCCTGGTAGGCAAGCTTCAGGTTTGGATATAAAGAATATGAAGTTAGTTGATTTAAATACAGCACACTGCTGAAAGCTGAAAGGTGTTATCACTGCCAGGTTGGTGCCTGCGCTGCGTCTTTCACTGACATATTTGCAGTGGAATTATTACACCCCAGACCTGGCTAGCTGTTGTCACAGGCCGTACAGAAACCCACGGAAGCACAAAGGAAAATCTGTAAGGCACCAGGAGACACTGCCCAGCTTTAACCCCTCTGGCAGCATTGCTCAAACCTTCTCTCGGTGCTGCTGCTTTGAGTGAGTGGTGAATCTCAGGCACTGGCCCTCCAAACAAGCCCTGTGGTTTGGCACTGCACACAGACACTCAGCCAGGCACTGTTCACACCCTCTTGTGCGCGTTAAGTCAATGAGCACGGAAGAAGAAAGGTGTATTTATTCTCTCTGGTCCAACAGCTACAGAGAGCGCACAGCCCTTCAGCACCAATGCATCAGCCTTCATGTTTATTTAATCACTCACATTGTTTCTTGAAATTGTGCAATTCAGCCCATGGAAATTTCCTTGTTTGCATAATGCTGTCATGTTAATATTGCTGGGGTTAAACTCAAAACAAGACGTTGCAGGATGATGATTTTAAAACTAAAAAAAAAAAAATCTCTTATGGTAGAAGTAGGAGGGGGCAGATTTTTATGCTTTTGTGTTTTGTTTTGTGGTGGCTGGATTTTTTTTTTTAAGTTGACTTCCAGTAAGGCTTGGAGGTCATTTTGAGTTGAACAAATGGCAGTCACAAGTCATGCTCTTCTGAGCATAAGCAACACAATTCCCAGAGTCTGAGACGTAACAGCTAAAATGGTATTTGGAAGTTCTTGCTTATCCGCTCCAAGATTTCCTGGACAGTGGTTTAGCACATGCTGGGAAAAACCTGAATTGGCAGCAATGATGTACAGAAGTTCAATTCCACAGCATTTCTCTTTTCTGACTTGAATTTCTCATCCATTCCCAAAACTCCATCCTTGACCCCTCGGCAGGTACTACAGAGCTCATCAGCAGATAAAGCATCACCCTGAATTTCCATGGGAAAATCTGCCTGTCATGCTTGTTATACTTCTTCCTCCCTGCATTTGTGGCAAACAACAGCAAGCAGGCTTTGTTTCTACTTATTTTGTTAAATCAGAATAGTTTTTAGTGTTTTCCAACCAGGACCGTGAATCCGTAGCTGCTAATGACGTAAACAGGGTCACTGATGGTGGATTAAAAAAAGGACCAACAAGGATTCTGTTGATGACCTGTACTTTTAAAAAATATTCTTTCCTTTTCAAACAGTTAATAGAAAAGAGCTGCTTCTAACTGTCGATTTTCATTAGTCAATAGTACGTCACCAACGGCCTCTTCCAGGAAATGTGTAATCGGGGCACTCCCTCAGCCCATACTGGATTTAAAAATAATAATAGTTATTTCATATGACTAACTTCCTTAGAAAGGAAAGTTCCCTAAGAAAAATATCCCTTTGTGTCTCTTACAGTTTTTTTGCCAGATATAAGCAATTTCAGTGTCAGTGGTTGGAGAGGTATCACATCCCCTTCACCTGCTCCAGAAAAGCCAACTGTCCATCTGCAAAAGCATTTGAACCAGGCACCCATGGTCACATCAGCCTAGCCAGGCAGAACTGGATCTCTGACACGTGGAAAAGGGACAAAGGGAATTCAAGTGATCACAGTTTCGGAACTGCTGAGCTGAGAAGACGTTCTGTAAAATGGACAAATAATTTCAGGCAGCCAAGAGGGCTTTGAGAGATAACTGAGGAAGTAAACCTAATGTCAATAGGCCTTGTTTGGTTAGACACTGCTCGCACCCTACCCTGGAAAAAATTCAAAGAGGATCATTGGGAAAAAAATGCAAATTATTAAAGACTTTGCCTAGGTTATCTGTGCCTTATGTTGGATTTTAATTCAGGTCTTCCCTACCACGTTGTCGGTGTTTTAGTGAAGTGTGTTATGTGGGGAGTTACGTTACCTTTTCCCTTCAAGCAACATTTGTTCAAATGCTGAGAGACAGATTTCCTGGAGAAAATCATTACATACTTCGGCAGTTAAGAAGTTAAACATTTTCATATACAATCTGGCCCAGTGACTGAAAATCCCTAAATAGGGATTGTGCAAGAGAAGAAAGTCGTGTCCCTAGTTTTCTCTTTCTCTGTGTTCTCCATGCCAATCCACTTTCTCATGGGAAGCAAATGCAGCTGGTGTAGAACTGTCTCTGTTACCATGTTGAAATGCTGTCATAGTGACAGCTTGGGCAACATACCAACTAGCATTAGCTGCACACAGAATTCTGCCTTCCTCCAGATTCCCAAGAGATGAACCTATCTCAGCTCCTAGGCTTGACTGGAAAGCTTGATTTTATCCTTAACTGAACAACTCTCTCAACACAAACATATAGATATTTAGAGGAAGTAAAGCACAGTTGGAGTGTTTACATTTCCTTCCTGTTAATATCTCTTGCTGCAATAGAGATGTGATTCTAAATTACACCGAGGTGAAAAAGGAAGCATTTCAACTGATCAGGACAAAATCCAGCTGGATAAAACATCAGCTCCTGGCCCGACAACCTGCAAGTCCGAGTAGCAGAAGAAGAATACTAAGGACAGCTACCTTGAAATGATCTTTGGCTCCCATATTCCTTCCCTAACTTTTGCAACACCAAACCCGCTGAGCCTTCCAGAAGCACCGCACGTATGTCACGATGCACTGCAGGAGAAGCAAACAGTTCAGTGGGAGAAACGCCTGCAAACATTTGGTAGAAGCACCCCACAAGCAGAGATTTAGAGTGATCTGACTCAGGGTAATTCAGAAGATGAAAACTCAGCTTGATTAAAGGAAACCAGCGGCTGAACGTCAGCCTCCTACGGGCAAGGTTGAAATTGTCTCACAAAGGACGTCACGGAAATTCCACCAAAGCGGACAAACACGTAACAAAATGAACTGTCCTGGAGTAGAGACAGGTACTACAGCCTAGCTTTCTCTTTTCAAGCAGAAATATATGCTACATGGAAAGACAGAGCTCAAGGTAAGGCCCTAGAACTCTCCAGTCTTTCCTTTGTCCTCAAAGACCCTGCACTGTAGGAGCTATTCCTGTGACAGGAATAATTGCCTACGATTTACTGAAACTCCGTTATTGCCAGTTTTTAGCTGACTAGAGAAATCCCCACTGACCCAGTATTTCCAGAAGGGAAATATAAAATTTCCACCTTCTGCCAACCCAGCAAGAATGTCTACTAGGAATCTTTGGGCTTTCCACGTGGAAGTAGGAACAATACTCTTACAGATCAGTCGAGCAGTGGTGATTTTCATGTCCCTTTTCTACCTCGTTTCCTTCCAGCACTCTTTTGATATCACGCCAAGAACAAACAGTGTGAGTGTTTAAAGCAATAAAAAAAAAAAGTACAAATTAAGTTTCCTCCCACCTGCCTTTTACTGGAACTCACTATCGTGAAGCTGAACAATGAGACTGTTTTAACCTGTTTAACAACACAAACCCCTCTCACAGACAAAACCCTGGTGAAACTGTTCTGTTCTATAAGCACCCCATCAATTGTGCTCGTGTTGTGGTGTGTTATATCAATCACAAAGAGCCAAGTTCTACATTTCAGACTTTACACTTTGCAGATTCGTAAAATATTAGTAAACACGTTGTTACTGGTAACTTCCCAAATTAATACTGCAGTCCCATTTCTTGAATACCTCCAGAACTACCAATCCCAAGAATTTTAGGAGGCAACATGCCTTCAAAAGAGAGAAGGTAAAAACCTACCAAACCTATAAAAAACACATATTATGATTACACTCCCCCTAATATATTTCTTCAGGATCCTTTGTGTCTGACTTTTGAGCCGTGTGAACCACATTTTCCAGTTTTTCTTTATGCAAGCCAGAAACTTACTTGAAAAGATACAAATAAAACCTCGCATTCTTTCAATGTCACAAAAGCCCATCATAATGCATTTTGAAGAGAAACTTCCCAAAATTACAACAGTTGTTTTAAAATCATGCAGTTTCAGTGTTTCAAAATTCCTCAGAAATTCACTAAGCAATGGAAAGGGATAAGCTCTCCTTAGCAGAACAAGGCATGTAAACACATCGATTCTGGGGAGTTCTGCGAAGAATTAAAACAGCTTTAACTGCCAGCCAAATATTGTAGGTAGGGAATAAAAATGAAGGCTTTCTCTCAAGGGACAAAAAGAAAACACCACACTTGTATGAGTGCACGTCAGATCATTTTGTGAGCAGAATGACCCCACAAGCTTACAGACAACACAGTTGAGGCAAAGAAGGGTGGCATGAAACTCTTGCTTGTTTGTTCCCCCCTACTCCATGCCATCCGAAATTGTATCCTCCATCTGCATGTACAGTGTGTTGGGCAACCTACCCTAAGCAGAGCTCTTCACCCAGTTCACCTGAGCTCACAGCTGCAGGTGTTCCTTAGGGCACAGATGCCAAGAAGCACTCACCTCCCCTTTTCAACAGACTGGGACAGAGCAGAGAAATAATAGGAACTGCTTTGTTCCCGTTGAAAACAGCTCGAGCTCTCTGGGGATGCCCTCCCTCCACTGAGTCTTGACTGGGATGGAGCAAAGGTCCTGTTTTCCTCTTATTTAACAGGAAACAGTTATCTGCAACCCTTCCTCCCAGATTATTCTCATAACTGCACCAAGACGTTCCTTATAGGCAATTTAATGACTTAAACTCTGTCGATACCCCCAGTTTCTCCTCGCTACAACCACAGCAGCAGCAGCCGTGGCACCCAGTTTTCAGGGCAGCCCCAAACCACTTCTATGATTTACAGCCAGGACACTCACACCATGCCAGCACAGCAGGGCTTAAACCAGAAGTGCCTGCTCCACGCAGGAAGAAGCACACTTAGAAAAACAACTTCCAACATCAAGCTTCTTTGCCTGTTGGTTAGAGGGGGCTGCCAAAGTTAGATGGAAGTGAAGCAAACAGCAGGGTGGGGGGAAAGGGAGATGGAAGGGAGAAAAGCGAGACCCACAGGGAGGAAGGCTGGGGGGAAGGATATGCTCCACTCTGGAGGATCCTGTCAGGATGCAATTTGTTTTCGTTCTGCGCAGGAGTATAATGGTTATAATAGCTGTTTTGAAGCGAACCAGGCTGGTATGTCTTTAATTTATCATTTCATTATGAAACGGTTTCCCTTCCAAGAAGCCTTCAAGTCAGGAAGCTCTGTCTGCCCACACAGGAAATTCCTTTGCAGCAACTTCCCCAAAAAGGAAATTTCCCTCAGAAGTGAGCCCAGCTCATGCCTTTGAGCAGAGCTGTTTGAAGGCTCTGGCATGCAAGTCCCACAAACAACCCTGCCTGCTTTACTGCAGCCAGCATACCTAGGGATCTGCAGCACAGGCACGTGCAGACCCCACTGCACTCAGCTTTTCTCCTGCTCCCCTCTCCCACAGAGAAAAAGAGGGGCATTTAAAGGGGACAAGATGCTGAGTTTTGACTAGGAAAAAATACTTTTATTCGTGAGAGAGGCACAGGGGACACAGCTGAGAAAGAGCAGAAGAGGAGGAGGGGGAGCTGTAGAAAACTATTTGTGAGCTATTCTAATCTCCTGCTTGGAAATTAGAGGGAAAATCCTGCACCACATCTTAGATCTCTTAGATGAGTCTGTCCCTTACACATACTATGGGTTTTATTTAACAAACCTTTGCAGTGAAGGCTCGAAAACAAAGGAGAGGGGAGGGGAGAACATACAGAGGGAAGATGAATTGACAAAAATTAATCTCAAAGACATCTCGTGAATCATTAAGTGTGAGAGAGCCAAGAACATCCAGGCCAGAGTGAACAACAACATATGGTATTTTATGAAGCACCTTAGGAAAAGGGAAGACAGATCAGAAGCACTACCAGACTTTTTAATTTGCCATTTCAAATCACAGATAACACTGAACAACTTTTTTCTTGGGCTGGAAAACAGCAGGAAAACAAAAGCAATCCTTAGAGGGTGTATGAGAGGGGGGAAAAAAGGCCAGGGATAACAGAATCGTTGTGGTGACTACAATTCACTGGACACCTGTATGCTAGGAGAGAGGCTCTCCACACTCTCCCCTCAGGTTCAACTTCAAAGTTTGTTTTTCAAACACTCGGTGGAGGAAATCTGGTCCTTAAAGCCAAAGCTCCAGGAGGTGGCTCTGCCTGCCCTCCTCTCCCATTCCCTCCTTTAGCAGATAGCTTTGCCCTGTTCCCTCGCCAGCTAATTTACATGACTTTTTTTTTTTTCTTCTCTGTTGCTGCCCTTGGCATTACATTCAGTGATTCAGTCAGCTGTTGTGTAAAGAGACTTTTGTCAAGAATTGCTTAAAGGCAAATCCCCCCCCACCTAATTTTCTTCTGTGGCCTCTAGCTGATGAGTTAGTTATCACCTAAAAGAGCCCTCTGGTGCAGCATATGCGTACTGAATATATATCTGCTTGGATGGCATCCACACAACTGTCAAATCACCGGAGATTTCACACCAGAAAAAATCCCCCACCCATCTAATCAAACATTTACACTAGTAGAGGCACACACAAGAAGCATAAGGAATAAGGAAACATGATTCAATCTCTACTACAGTATATATTACCTATCTCAGCCTCTGGTAATCTGTGGTTTAAGGACGTCCTGAGCTGTTGTTGCAGTCAGCCACTGTTTCCACATTGATCACACGGCCTGTCCCTCTCTCCACAGGTTTATCTGATTCCTTTCAGAAATCCATTTACACTTTCAGCCCTGAAAACATCTCCACTGCATCTTGTTGCAATGATTTCTTTCATGTAGTGATGCATCCTCATTCCTGTTTCAGATATGTTGCCCAATGATTTACCTTTGATCCCTGGACTTGCTGTTCTGTAAGGAGTCTGATGTCCTGGTTACCTTCTCCTCCCTACCACACATGATTTCGTAGCCACATGATAACTTTCTCCCTGCCAATCCATTCACTTACAAAACTACCTTTCCCTCAAACTGTTTCCCCCTCTGGTTTTGTGGGAATGGGAGAACTGGGAAAATAGTTCACTCTGGCACATTAAAAATGACCGTGTGGATGAGACCATCACAGCCTGAACAGGAGCCTGAACAAAATGAGTTGGAACAAAAGGAAGATATTAAGACACCTCTCTAGGAATTCATGAGCTTCAACAAGACTGTGTCAGAACTTCAACTTCCTAGCAGTTTTGCTATAAAACTGTGAAATCAATGCAGAGTTGCTATACAAATTTCAGACTGGTGACTGATTTTTAACAAATATCTTTGTTTAACTCTACAATCAAAAGAGATTCATAGGTCTTACATAAAACCACACGAAAAAGTTATTAGCTACTTACAACAATAATTGTTTTCTACTTAACAACCACAACATCCTTCTGAATGCGATGTGCCTGTACTGTGGTCCCATATAAAGGAGCTGCTGTCTCTCCAGAAAAAATACTATTAAAATAAGAATAATTTACTTTAACCCCAATTGTGAGTGACACTGGGAGCAGGCAATTTAGTAGATGACCATAACTTCAAGTCATAATGACATGCCAGGCATTTTATTCATACAGAGAATGTCTCTGCTCTTCCAGTTGTCAAGATCTATTCAAGTGCAACTGTCCTGATGCTCAGATTTAGAGGGGGTCAAGAGACCTGTTTTGTACCACAAATTGTATTTTTATAGCCTTTGCATTTTTTATGTTATATGGACTTACAAAACTGTACTGTGAAAACGCTTCAGAGTGGGGGCCAAGTCATTTCAGGACAAAATGATCAGTGTGAGCTACCTTTATTCACAGTGGGTTACACTGCTCTGATTATTTCAGCTTCCAAACTGGTGCCAAGACTGTTTGTGGATTACACTTCACATTAGTACTCTTTGGGAAGTAGCTTGTGGTGCACTCAAGAAGGCATTAAAGGCAGCTTAATTGAGCCCCACCTACAGTTTTGAGCCAGCTCAGAAATTTCAAACATATAGTGCTGCTGACTCTGTACACTCGAGCCAGTAAATATGGATCAGAAGTCCAGTTCAAACCTGGGCCCGTTGCCTCAAACACAGCCTGACCCTCCTGTGACTGATGAGACGTGGGGATGACAGCACTGAGAGCCTGCCTGGCAGTGCATGTGACACAAAGGGCACCTTCCTCTGTCTTCTACATCCTTTTTTTTTTTTTTTTTTTTTTCATCATAGACAGTAATTTTAAAACCTTGCCTAAAAGAAGTGGCTGTAAGACATTCTAAGTGTTAATTAGCTACAAAAGACAAGGGAAAAGTTACATTCACTGTTGCATAAAACCTAAGTGCTTGAGCAGGCCTCCTTTCTGAAGGATCTAAATATATGCATGTACACAGAGATACATGACAAATTAAAAAAACAAAAAAAATTCAAAACTTCTCAGCTTCGAAATGAATTTTGATTGTTAACTCTTGTCTGAGCTCCAGTGGGTTTTGAGTGCACACATTTCCTCACTGCAAACGATGGAAGCACCAGAAAGGCCATGGGCAAGGAGCTGTGCTCTCAGGGTTTGTCTGGACTAGCGAGATTCTCCCAGAATTCTCACAAGAAAATCGTAATTACGGAAAACTCACCGTAACTCCACAGATCCAACCGATTTAAAAGACATCTGGATTTACTTTCGGGTGTTCTGCTGAACTGAATCAGCGCCAAACTTTCTGAGATTCAGAAACTGCACACAATGATAATGGTGTGGCAGGAGGCCAACGGCAAATTCTGTCTCCTTTTACAGCCCAGATGCTTCAGGTCTGCCCATCACAAACACAGCTCATCTCTGGTAACCTCTGCTGGCACTCCCAGTCCCCCCCCCTTGTTCGCTTTTCATTCTGCACAGTTTTAAACCTGAGAGGGTGCAAAAACTGAAGATCTATAAACGTCCCAGCTCGTACAGATATTAAGTGCTCTCTCTTGTTCCTATTTTGCCGAGATCCAAGGCTTCAAATCCTGCACCAAACTCGAACAGATTCTACTGCACACCATCCATCGCCACCCCGCACAACGCGCTGCATCCCTGAGAACGTAAAGTGGAAGTGGAGAACGACTCCTGTGAGTGGGTTACGCTTAACTTTCAAGAAGTGAAAAACCACCAAACAAGCTGTAAAAGCAGCGATGAGACGAACCCTTTTAGTGTTTAAAGAGCAGAAAAAAACCCAAAAAAACCCACAAAAAACAAACCTCTAATAAAAAGTTCAAGGTGCCTTGAACAATTGCACGCCCAGCAACGCAATAATGGCTACAGAGTAAGGAAGCTAAAAGCCCAGAGGTAGTAAGACTACTAAGGAAGTTTCCAAGGAAGTGAGATACAAAGACGTGTAACATAAGGGGGAAAAAAAAAAAGGAACAAAGAAGTATTTGTGTACAGAGGGTTTTTTTTTCTGACAAAATGCGTTCACTGAATCATGAAGAGGAAGTGAAAGCCAGCAGAGAGGTTAAAAATTGAAGGAGACAGATTGCTTAGAGTAAGTCAGAACAAAAGGGAGAATAGGAAGGAGGAACTTAAATACATAAAGGGAGATTTCCCCCAGTAGGAAATACACAAGGACCCGCTCAAGCGGCAGAACTGAAATGAGTAACTGTTCTGTGGAGCAGCAGGAACCGGCGCTACTTCCTTCTGCACTCCCGAGAAGGAGGAAGTAGAAAGGGAGAAATTCTCAGTATTGCATCAACCAAAGCAGCACACTCGTTCTTTCATCTCCCTTCCCCTAAGCGCTGGCCAAATAGGTAGAAGCACAGAGCAAAGCTACACGTTTGCTCACACCATACACACACATTCTCAAAAAACTGTGGGAGTTACTGGAGTCGGTGAGACAACTCCTGTTCACTTCAGCAGGTCCAGAAGGTCACTTTTCACACTCACGAAGCTGGCTCAACAAACCATTTTTGTTTCACTTCCAGCCTAGGACTCGTGCAGTTTTACTCACGAGGGTCAAGCCCTGGTTATGCTTTCTGAACCCTCCTCCTTAACCACCCCTGCTCATGCCCAGGGTGGCTGAAGTGCTGAAACGTTCCAGGAGTCTGTGCAGAGGGAGGGTATAAATATCACAGAATCTCTCTGTTGGCTTGAGTTGATGGAAATGTTCTTTAAAGCTCAGCATCAAAGCATTCACTTTATAAGCTGTAAGCCTTGGTTCTTGTGCCAGCAGTGACTTCTCCCCATAATTAATTAATGCTGTATTAATTGTGCATGTTCCACAGGCCTGTTGAGGAGGTGTGGCAAGACCTGCACACGCAGATCAAACCCTTCTGGTGCAGCCAAGAGAGGGGGTAAAACCCCTTCAGGTACCTACAAAGGAAAACTGGGTTTTCCAAGGGCTGTGGAACCAATGTCTGAGGAGGGATACAAGCTGAGCCCTGCCACGCCATTCCAGCAAACAACGAATGATAAGGGCAAGGAAGAATCTTCCACCAGCTGTACCCTTCTGCAATCTGTGTGGCCCTGGGCCAGCTGGGAGCACCATCAGCAGGCCAAAAGGAGGGGCCCATAGCAGCTGAGTGACCTCACGGGCAGGATTTGGCCACAAGACCCTGTGAAATAGCTGGAAGGAGAAAGGGGGAGGAGGAGGAAAAGGGAGATTATTCCACCTCCTCTCTTCTGTGTTGGGACTCAACTCTCTGCTGACTCAATCTGAGGAAGTTGCACCCTCACCATGACTCTGGCCATGGTTCAACCTGTGCTATAATGGACAGAGTCCACCACGGCCACCTCACCCACCTCCCCAGGAAAACCAGGAAGCACAGTCATAAAAGGAACAAGTGACCTGAAGTTGTGTCAGGGAGGCTGAGGCTGATATTAGAAAAAGGTTCCTCACCCAGATTGGGTGGGCACTGAACAGGCTCCCCAGGGAAGTGGTCACAGCACCAAGTGACAGAGTTAAGGAGCATCGGGATGATGCTCTCAGGCACAGGGTGTGACTCCTGGGGATGGGCCTGGGCAGGGCTAAGGGTTGGCCTCAACGATCCTTGTAAGCCCCTTCCAACTCTGTGATTCTGACTGGTACAGCTGGCTTGAAATCTAACCTGCAAAGACATTCTCACACTAACTCTGGCACCGAAGTTATTCATCTCTATAAATTTTTGTGCAGGCAAACAATTATTTATTTTTCTGAAGGTACTGTGTTTTTGGCAATTGCTTTTTAAAGAACAAAGAAAACCAAGGCTGGCAAGGGAAAATTTTAGCTAGAGTCCAAAATGAAAGGCACGAAATTAAAAATACATTAAACAGAACTGTAAGAAGGGGGGGGAGATAATGCAGAAAATTCAGAAGGTTTACAAACTAGCTGCACAAAATTGTCTCAGCTAGTTACTTTTAGAAAAAAAGGAATTTATGTCTAACCAGGAATTTGGAACAGCACACCCACAGCAAATGTGAAAAAATTGCAGGTAAAGATCACACTACTTATTTTGAGATGACAAAACACCTTAACAAACTCTATCTAGAGAAGCACTAAAGTACAGGCACACAGCAAAAACATTAGGAATTCTGCTTAAAGCAGGTAGTACTTTCCCTCCGTGAGGAATGCAATTTATGTTTACCATATAAAAAGGTGGGGTTTTTTTTTCTTTTACAGTGTTGTCAGAAGCACGAGCAGAAATAAACAGACATCTAAACTTCATGTAATTAAATGTACTGATGCAGATTAAAATACTAATTTATCTGGAAAGCCAGTGGGTACCAAACCTAAGCCTTTCATCTGACACTGTCCCTTTCTTTCAGTAGTTCGAAAGAAAAGCGAAACATTTTCGAAAAAGAAAAATGCAGCTATTTATAGCTGCATTTATTGGAGCTGTTTCCTTATCAGGAAGTATGTAGCTGGGAATTACTATCTGCCTGCATCGGAAATTCTTTCAGGGATACAAAAACCCAAAAAGGAAATTTCCCTTCAAAGATATCCTGCGGTTTTTTTCGCTGCTGGTGGGTTTAAAATAAAAAATGTCAACGCTGTGACCAGCTCACAGCCCCTTTGGGACATTTGTTTTGCAAACAAGAAGCTTTAAGACACCTGAGGGAAAATATTAAAAAAAATACTTCTAGAGAACTGAAAGAGAATGCTGGGAGCATATTAATAAGTATATGAACCTTTTCCTTGCAGGACGCTGAGATTGTGCAAATTCATTACCAGCACTATAATATCTTCCTTGGAAATAAGCGTATTCCTAGAGATTATCTTTACAGAAAGCCTTTGGAAAATTTATCACTGGCAAAGAGCTGATTCTTGCACTGCTAACTAGGGCTGGTTTGTTCAGACCCAGCGGGGTCAGTATAGCTGACATACCCACCTAACACCCCCCACACTGTGCCTGTGGACTCTAAAGGCAGGGATAAGATGTTGGTTAATCATTAGAGACATTAATTTAATTTTTACTTGTCATGGTATGATTTGACATTTTCATTCTGTGGTCTGTACAGTTGTTACAGAGCTATTTAACCATGCTGCCAGTGCAGAATGGACAATTCTTTTTTTTTTCCAGTGGAATACAGAAGTAAAGGGAGATCAAAACCAGACATCAGATGGTGTAAACAAAGCAGGGTGCTCAGGGCTATTCCTGGGGTATGACTTCTATGCGCAAAAACTCACAAGGAAGGATTTGGAGCTAAGCAAGTTTTCTAATGCTTTGACTCTCGAAAGCCAATCCGTGGCGATTATTTATTAACTCACAACATCACCAACCGTAAGCCTATCAAATATATATTAAATATATATATATCAACTTCTTGAACAAGGATCACTGCTGTTTAAACAGCAGCATGCTGGTCCTGCACAAAACAATTTACATGAGCGAGCACATTCAAATATATCCATCCCAAAAAAGCACTCCACAACAAGTGGAGTGGCTGATGCGTAAATGCTTCTCCCTCCCAAGATTCTTTGGAGAATAATCTTAAAAAGAGGCTCCTGGATGAGGTGTTGGGATTGGGTCTCCGAATCTGGATGGAATCATGTTACCAAAAATGTCTTCAACAAACTTACACATCATTCAGTCCTTCTGCCCCAGCAGTAAAATGGGGAGTTGTAAAAATGGCATAAAACCCCCTTTAATGGATATTTTGCTGGGCTGTGTTTGCACCAGCAGGCATGCCAGCACAGGAGAGGGAAGACACAGCAGCACAGCAGAAGGAAATCCCACTTTTCATAAAGGGCATCAAATAACGTGGGTTTTTTTTTTTCTGTGTGTGTATACACACACAACCCATCACGTGAATTCCTGGGACCTTGAAGCTACCAGCAGGTTTCTCCTCAGACAGCTCTGTTAAAAGAGCATGCACGTTATGCTGCTTCTGCAGGGGTTTTTGCTGCAAGGCCCTCACCACAGAGTGGTTTCTTGTTGTGGAGTTGTGAGTCACGGCTTACACGCAAGCTTTTCTCTTTTGTGTTTTCTTTAATTGCAAGGCTGTTTATGAATGCTGCATTCTTTGCATTCGTTTTTATTTCTTACCAAAAAAAAATTAATAAAAGAACTTGGAAGCGTTTATAATATAAATAAAAAATTAAGCAAGCACACAGAAAAGCAAGCTAATTTTAGGTTGACTAAAATTGACAGCGTCCCTTTAAGACAAAGCTAGAAATGCTTCAAACCCAGCAATACCATAAATGTCCCGATGTTTTTGCTTCTTATTCCTCTCCACGCTTTCCAGGGGAATTCCACCAGGCAACAAGCTTGAATCCCAGATTAAAGCGACATTGCCCCCTTTCCCCTCTCAATAAAGGTGAGTGTGTGTGTGTTTTGGAGATTTAAAACCCCGAAGTGAAGCTTTCCAGAAGGGGAAAAGGCTGGCTTAGCACCACTGGGACTCCCACACTGCCAGCTCTCTGTACCCTGCAGCACAGCTCTCCTGACCGCCCACCTCAGGACTGTTTTCCAAGTTCCCACCGAGGCAGGAAGGATCCTGTCCCTCCACATGCTTCCACTAGGACTGTCGGTGCAGGAAACTGCTCTTAAAACCCTGGGCAACAACCAGGCACATTAAAAAATAACAAGCACTCGGCTCTAGAATAATCTCCCAAGAAACAGAAACCATCCAGTGAGCTCCCTTCACAAGTTTTTTTCACACTTCACCTGGATGCTTCTGCCACAGTGACCAGACAGCTAACAGATTTAGGGTTCAACTCGCCAGCTAAATTTACATCAAAGATGGCAAGTGAAGCGGCCCTGTGTCATTCCAGTGCAACCCCAGGGACAAGGGGCTTGGTTTCCTACAGGTGATGAACAAAGACCGTGCCAGAGATGTGCAAAGCAGCATCTTCACCATCCAAAGGCCACAGCTTTCCCAGCTGGATCAGTGAGGGGGTTTTACTCTGCCCAGTTCAATATATTCCAGATGAAAAAACTGCCTCTATATTGTTCCCAGCCATGGTACAAGAGTGACTCTAAGACTGGGCTTCCCACCTATCCAAAGTTCCCTGTTTGTATAATCACCTAATAATTTATATTTTTTTTTTAGTAGTGGGTTGGTATTGATTAGCAGAGGAATAGCTACCCAGAAGGAGAAGGATGTCCAAGGTGAAAAGCAGATTAGGAGGAAAGGCAAGCAATATTAAGAGGGAGGAATGAGGCTCAAGTGTCATAATGTCAGAGAAGAGCAAAGAGGGGTCTGGAAGAAGCCAAGCATTTCAGAAAGAGCCCAGTCCAGGTCCCTCTAAACTCAGTGGGGATTTAAGCACTCATTTCAGTGGGACCAGGATTATTCTCAGAGTCACTAATTTGACATTCTGGCCACCTCTCAGAACCTTTGTCATACGAAGCTTTATTTTATTTTCCCAGTATGTGCGTCAGTCAGTTCTGTTCCAGAAAGATCCTTCCAAAGCAAACATTTTTATTGCTTTCTGCTCTAAATGTGGCTTAGGGTGAAGGGCTTTTTTTCCCATCTCACTACATACTTTCAGCTCAGTGCACTGAATATTCTAGCTACTAAATAACAATATGTCTAATGCTTCAAAGTAGTTCTCCATCTGCTAACCAAAACAGTAGAATAATCAACAGGTGACAAAGGATTAATAAAGGGAGTAGCGTAATTTATAGACACTTTACAGGAGAAAAATGGATCCTTGGCAAACCTGAGAGAGTTGTTGCTTCCCCTTCCTCCTGTTTCCTGCATTCTTTTAAGAAGAAGAAGAAGAAGAAGAAGAAGAAGAAGAAACAAGTGGTGCTCTTAAAACACAAACCCCACTACTACTCACGTCCCCACTTGGGACAGACAACTTTTTTTCAGTGTGTAGTACAGAGAGGGTCACAAAGATGCCAAAGCAGTACAGTTCCCACCAAATCAGAGTATCAAATGCTACTACAAATAGACATGTAGAAAGAGTCCTATGAAACACTCACTGAAAGCTTAAAGCCTTTAATATAATTATGGCAGAAAACTAAACAAATTTCCCTTCTGTCCTTCTGATACAAATCAAACATACAAATCAGCAAAAACGTGCAAGGGGGAACGCTCTGCACAGAATCTGAGCATGCAATGTGCCCTTTCTTAGCACTGACATTTCTTTTGCATCTCTTGTGGAAGTTTGTTGTTGAAGGTGACAAAAGAAAACCACGGAGCCTCTAGCACATATTTACAGTTGCTGTTACAGAAGGCAAACCACCTTATTTTAATCTTGTGTATTACAAAAAAGGAAAAAGCTATTTTCTCTCTGATTCTGAGAGTATTAATAGACACAGGGAAGGGTTCTCATATCCACCTCTTAAATGCTGTATCCTCTGTGGAGTTCCAAGGACTTTTTGCTACAAGGCATTGGCTGTGGCAGAAAATAAGCAACTAATGACATTTTACCAGATGAGGCAAAGAGATTTGCTTTAATAAAAACAGAGCAAAAACAAAAAATACAAACCCCATCAAAAAACCCACCAGCCCTCTCTGTGGCAATATTAAGTGCATCCTCAGAGATAAGGGGTATGCAAATATTTGGCTGTGTTGGCCAAGGAGGAGTCCTCCTGTGCAAGGCTGTAGTAAAAGAGGGATCTGCACTCTACTCTTCTAAATTCTGCACTTCTCCATTTCCCAGCCTCTGGATAAAATCAGCTCAGCATACCTGAGACCCATTTGCTCCCACCAAACAATGAGAAGTAATTTACTGCGCCACAGGAAATTTTTCTACTCGTTCTTTCTACATATGGTATCAGGAACGCTACTGCTGGAATATCATCCTCTAAGAAGGATGTCTGAAGTGGAAAATGGTTCACAGGGATGATGCAAACAGAATTTAAAATCTGGAAGCTCAACTGGAAGACTGACAGCTTTAAAAACCTCTCTTCCTACCCAGTTTAGCCGAGAAAAGGTTAAGAAGTGACTATCTAAAAGCACCTATATCAGCAGTAGTCTTTTGATAATATTTAGCAGGAAAGGAGATAATGAGGTCTAATAGTTGGAAACTGAAGCTTGACTAATTCAAACTATAAATAGGGCACTTAAAAAAAGCAAATAAGGAGGATAATTAAGCGTTGAAAGAACATCTAGAGACCTTATATCCTCCCCATCGCTTAAGTCTTTTACATAAAGAGCAGGAATCTTTCTGCACCTGTTGTAGCTCAGTGACTGGACCCAAACACAGCAGCTCCTGCACGAAGTTCTGTAACTGAAGTTATGCTGGAGATCATTTTTAGGAATTCAGAATGGTCGCTGCTGGCCTAGCTATGAATCTGTGTACTTTAAAACCAGTGGTTTTAGTAGTGTTTGGCTCTGTTGGTTGATGACAATGGTCTGTGTCAATACTGACTGCATACTGAGCTGCAAAATACTACATTGCCACAGACTACAACTAGTAAGGGTATGTAAATGTGTTCCCTGTTGTTTATGGTCTCAGACACTAACTGTATAGAAGGCCATTTCACAGATATTTCATGATTAATCATCTGTGCTTTTACCCTGCAACAAGTCAGACTGGTGTGGAAACACTAATGAGAAAGAAGCCTTGCAAGTTTTTAAAAATGTGCCAACCCTAAAAGAACAGGAAAACCAAAACAAAAATCACGGTGAAAAAAATAGCACACCTAAAAATACTGCATAAAAAGTCTTCGCTGAGATGAAGCCTTATGAGCTCTACATTACCTAACGTGCTGGCTAGCTGATGTGAGGGAAGTAGGTAAAACAACCACCACTTTCAGTATCAGGGGTCTCTGCCTTCCTGCCTTACACATCTGCCAGACACAGCAGGGAGAGCAAAAAGCCAGCTGTGATCAGAGCTGGGGAGAGGACAGACAGGGGCTCCCACAGCAGAAGTAACCAGTAACAACCAGTGCAGTGAGGAAAAGATCCGGGAATTAACAGCACCTGTGGGGAAAAGAGCTGCTGGAGAACCGTTTCTGTGTTGGGGGTGTTCTGTGTTTAAGTTTTGGGCAAAGCATAGAAATGCCCTGTCAGTGTGGCTTTAAGTCCTCCCTGGCCTAGAGAAACAGCTCAGCAGCCACATGGATGTGCCAGACAAGCCAGGCCTGGGAGCTCACGGATACTCAGGCAGTGACCAGCCAGACAGGGTCAGAAATGTCCCATTCCTGTGAGCAAAGGTATAACCAGGGCTGTGCAGGACCATGCAGGATGCAGCACTGGTAACAAATGATCTCGGGGCAGAGTAACTCGGTGGCCAGCAAGGGAGTGAGCACAGCTTACAGAAATGCTTGAAACACAGTTCTCATCCAGAAAAAGAGAGTGTGTGTGTGTTTGTGTGTGTAAGACAGCACACAGCAATGAGAATGTCTTGTGATAAACATGGACTTTACTTCCCTGCCCCCCTGAAATCCCAAACCCATTTCCCAGTTGGCAAAACACAAAGTTTGGCTTGCTCCTGGTCCTCCTGCTCACTACTGCTCGAGTAACCCAGGAATGTAACACCTGAGAAAAAGTTTACTTAAAACATTTCTATTTGCATTAGAACTGCCTCTCCTCCAAACAGGAAAATTCCACTCTTCTTGTCCACGTCCTATCTCCCTAATTCACCTCTCACTTGCCAACAGTCCTTGGCCTTTACTATTTCTCAAACATTAAATCATCTCAGCAAGGAAGTACGTGGCTCTCACCTTGCCCCCAGCTCCAGTTTTTTGTTTCAGTGTGAATTATATGTCCTTCCTCCTTTGCAGCATCCTTCTGTGCTCAGCTAAGCTCATTCTTCCTCCTTTCCCACTGCCTCTGTCAGCCCTCATGCTCTGTACCAGAGGCTCTGGGCACCACGAGTATTTGGGAACCCTGGCAACCTAAAAAATACCCACAGCACAAACATGTTCCACTCGCCACAGCTTGTGAAGCTGACCTTGTGTTGCAGCACATAACCAAGCAATTCCTCCAAAGTGGAAGCAACACAGCACTGCCTGTCAAAATAAACCCTCCATACCCGTGCCTGTGCTGAGAAATGACAGGCCAAGCGCTTGGCAAGGGGAGGAGAGGGGGAGATACAATGTACTGGATTTAAGAGTAATTCCCTTTAGCTAAAGACAGTAGCTAGGAAAACCAAACCAGCTAGAGCTTAGAAAGAAAAAAAAAACAAGTATAAAGACAGGGACTTCCCTGCTGTCTTCCACAAACCCAGAAATAACTCCTCTGCCCGCCCTGCCCCCTCTCCAAGAGCTGCAGAGCCTCAGTGCTGACACTCACGCAGGTGTGCTGGCAGTCTGATCCCATCCTCCTCCATCCTGATGGCTTGAGGCACTGGCACATGGAGTGGGGTCGAGGTGTAACTCTGTGCCGGGCTCACTGGAGGGGTGTACGAAATTCTCTCCTGCTGTTAAAAAGAAAAAGGGGTGGGGGGAGAGAGAGAGAGAACAACGTGAACTTTGGAATGGAGGTGTGAAAGCAAGGCAGAGGAGGGAGGAATGGGTGGAAGGAAGGAAGGAAGGGGATGGTGAGCAGCACCAGGGATGCACCGGGCTGCCCAGGGAACCACAGAGCACAGCACACAGGCTGTGTGCTGCCCAGGCCTTCAGCCAGGGGCCAAACAGCTTCTGGGGCCACGGCTCTGATTTTCAAAAGGTCCAGGAAGTTTCCAAGGTGCTTCTCGGAAATCTGCCAAGGCGGGAAAGGGAAGTGACCCATAAGAGGGGAGACTCCGAGGGTTTTATGTCAGTGAAAACCAGACAGCAACTCCACGATACCCCTGAAGCGCCAAAACCACCTCATCTTACACTAACAAATCAGTTATGAACTAAACGAGTTTGTTACGCATTTAACAGTATTCCTTCCTAGCATTTTAAAGACATTCATCAATTACTTTTGTCTTTGCTGCAGAAAAAGATATCACTACAAAATACATCAAGTGATGTAATACTTCTGGTTTGGCCTAAAGTAGTCACTATTATCTTCTTTGAAGTAATTTGACTGGCAACCAAGTAAGTTGCAAGTCAAGCTGGCATACAGAGGGCAGCTCTGCAAGGACAGCCACAGGAGCAAATGTCACAGAATATTCGCAGTTGGAAGGGACCCACAAGCATCGTCAAGTCCAGCTCTTAAGTGAACGGCCCATACAGGGGATTCAAACCATGACCTTGGCATTATCACCATCAGGATTTTACAACTGAACTAATCTCAGGGTCAAACAGAGTTAAAGGGCAATTTGTGAATGTGGCATTAGTTTCATAATTATCACAGGTTTTTATTTACAAAAGCGCCAGTCAAGAAATCTAAGACTGAAACTTCATGAGATCTGATGGGAAAAGTCTTCCATATTGTAAGCCTGTACTCCAATCACAGCACAAATTATACCCTTTGTAAATAAATACAGTCACAATTTTACAGGAACATTAAACAAAATTATCATGTGATCCCTGAAAGGCAATTCACGTTATTCCCCAAAACCAAGCTACTGAAATTTAACAACAGCAGTGCAAAGGGTATGGATTTACATCCCCCCACGCACAGGAGCAGAAGAAGCCACCTTAATTTCTGAGCATTTACAGGACAGCCTCTGTGGCTTTCAGCTCAGTACTTTTTAACCAGAAATTGTTCAATCTGATGATCCTTCTGACCTGAGAGCACAGCACCAGCACCCTGCAGGATATAGCCCTGTATTCAGCTCATTTTATGCTCACAGAAATAATGAATCATCGCTTCAAAGACAGGCTAATTGGCTTCAAAGGGCCAACAGCAGGTGGAAAGTGAAAACAAAAAATGAAATTAAACCTAGAATTCGTGCCCTTCCCTCAGCATCCAGGAGGTGCTGGATCAAGTTGGGGTTTTACGCTTCCAGTACCTGCTGCCTTTACTGATCAACCTCCTAAAAGCCCATACCTTGATTTATACCGTGGCAGCTTCACTGAGATTTACTGTTATAAAAAAATACATCAGATCGTTTCCTACTGTTCTAAGGAACAGGACAGTCAAAAACCCAAGATATGGAAATGCTTACTTTTTCCACACACCTTGGATGTTCCCAGTAATGTGAGTTAGTAGTATTTGCAGAACACATTTCACAAGGCACAAAGGGGAGTCAGCTCTCCAACTTCTATTAGTGCCTTTGAAACGCCCTCTTTTACTAATCTTGCATTTTTTTTTCCCAGCACCTTTTGCCTAAACATCAAAGCAATTTACAGACATTTAAACCTACAAGTGACCAAATGCTCAGCCCCAACCAACCAGCAATTTCAAAACAGCAGCTCCCTAGTATTTTGTCAATAGCCACAGAGAAGTGGATAAAACAGCTTGCATATTGATTGCCATCATCATTTTCATTGATTCGGTTTCATTATTTTTATTTATTCGGTTTCTTCGGCTCGCAGTGTCGGGAAAGTTTCACCAAGAAATTTCACCTTGACTACGACACCTGAACAGATGCATTAAGTCAACTTTTAGGGAGGCCCTCCTTGGGGCCAGCTTACTCCTACACTGCACGTGATGACACTACACAGGCACAAATTAACCAGGAGTGAAAGCTGACACATTTGCCCCCCAGGATGCTGGGTGGGAGCTGGGTGGGGTCTGGTTTTCCTGCTGTGGGTCCTTCCCGGCGTGTCTTGAGTAGGGTAGAGGAGGAGAAAGAGAGAAAAGGGTTGTTGGGAGGAAATGAGGGGTTTGCAGGAGAGATTCAGAAGTCCCTGAACATCCAGGCACTGAGCAGGGCAGTGCCAGCAAGCCAGCCCCAGAGCAGCACCGGGGACAACAGCAGAGTCAAATCAGTTAATCATTAGGGAAGCATGTGAGGGGAAGCAGAAAGGGAAGGAAGACACACGCAGTGTTCACCAGCATGCAACACTAGAGCTGGATATGGAAGTCCAAAAGGCCATTATGAGATGACTTAGAGGGCCTAACAAGAAGCAGGAGGGAAATCAGAGCCCCTAATACACTGTATGGCACATTTGGGGACTTTGGTCAATGTTAGAGCTTGCATACTCCACCTTCTGCCAGGGACAAAGGCTTAGGCTCCAGAAAAAGCAAACTACAGCCCTGCAGTACCACATCATGCATTAAGCTCTCCACTTCTTTCCCCCAGCCACTGTCATCTTCATAATTTCCACGGCAGACATCTCATTTTTTATCCCCTTAATAGAGCAATTCACGTCAAATCTATAGCAGCATAATCAGCACACTATCAGTAATTAGAGAAACTGAAACAAACACAGCTCTCTGGAATGGACCTTTTGCAAAGCAGCACTGGGAGAAGATGAACATCTCATTTCCTGCACACAGAGAGCAGAGATCGTCTCTGGAACCTCAGCAATTCTGGGAGGTTCAGTTCCTCCCTGAGTCCTTCCCTCAGCCTGTCCTCCTGGGCCAGGGGCAGCTGATGGTTACCCTCTCATGTCTCAATCCTTCTTTAAGTAAATAAAAACCAAGCTTGGAGGTGCAAGGGTGCATCACAGAGGGAAGGGGAAAGGAGACAGCGGGAAAGCTGGTGCTTCTCCCATAATGAGTACAGCCACTGTTCTAATTAAACTAAAATTATACAGACAACCATATTGATGCACTTAAGTGTTTTGGAAAGGCAGCTTGAGGAAATCAATGTTGTCACTGAAAACGCCACGACAGAGTTGCATTATTATATAAGCACTCCAAAACATTTCAAACTAGCAAATACCAATGAAGCAAATAACTACCTGAACCACATGCTCAAAGAGTGTTTCTTCACTGAGGTCACTGCTAATATGGGGGAAGAGAGAATAGAACAGGCTGTGGGAAGATACTATCAGGTAAAACCAGAGGATGATACTAAGACATAAATGACTAATCATTTAATAAATTGTACTGAGATTTTTGTGTATAATAAGAATTTTATCCATAGATAGCTGGGCAGCACAGGAGGCAGATTCTGGTGAAGAATTTAGAAGCGGAATCATTATACCTCAGATGGGGTATAATAACCTCCCCTCTGCCAGGGGAGTTTTAGGTTGGGTATCAGAAAGAAGTTCTTTTTACAGAGAGAGTGATCAGGCATTGGAATGGCCTGCCCAGAGAGGGGGTGGATTCACCATCCCTGGAGGTTTTTAAGATGGGGCTGGATGTGGCACTTGAGTGCCATGATCTGGTAATCACAGCTATTTTACACCTGCAACTCCAACAACTGTGTTACGTGGCTGTCACTGCAGCACTCCCTCTGAAGACCTCGCTGCTGACCTTTGTTTAAGCAGGGCATTGGGAAAGCTCGGCCACTGCTGTGATCCACAGGGTTCCTTGGGCATTTATCGGGATTTTGTTGGTGCACTGGCTTCACAAAAACACCACAGAAGGTTCGAGACAGACAGTTCATTGCACAGCTGGGAAAAGCACTGTGGCCAGCGAGTCAGCAGTGGGGAAGGCAAGGAGGGCAACACAGAAGGACTTCCCAAGCTTAGAAAGGGATATTTCACTGCACGTTTGGGGTTCTTTTTTCTAAAACAGGGAGGGCTGGGGAGCCTCATCTCTGGACCATGTGGTGGTTGTACAAGCCTGCCTGCCTGCCTGGGAATTAACACCCTGAACACCCATCACTGGAGTCACGTGCTCACTTCAGTGCAAGATTTCTGGAGGCCACGAAACCGAGATGGGAAAACCAAGGGAAACACGGTGTTGTGCGTTGCTTTCTGAACATTTTGACTGAAGCTACAACTACTGGGAACAGGATCCTTCACAACAGAAGGTTTCAAACCACAGGTGAGAACTGTCACATTGGACAAGGTCAACTCATTCCCTGCCCTGGGATATCTCTGTGCCCATCAATTAAGTAGTGGAAAAATCATAGGAGGGTAATTCACATAAAACTCACGGGTTCTTTTAATCCTCAGTCACTGATGGAAACCGAATTCCTGGGGAGTTACAACACCCTGAAATACACATTTTAAAAATACCATTTACCAATCTAAGAAGTGACACTTCTTGGTCCCATCGCACACCTACAAAACTCTTATGTTTGTGTGATTTTTTTTTTTTTTAAACGACGTTTCTGATCCTGATTTACATTAGTGTGGAAGCAAAATCCACGTATGGGCCTCAATATTTATCTTCTTCAGTTCCGTAACTTAAGTCTATTATCTCTCTCCTTATCTACACGAGATCACTTTGAACCTGAGAGTCGACAGTGTGTGTATGGAATGCTTGGGTACTCAGGAAATACTGAACAGCATCCACAGTGGGAGAAAGAGGGCCAAATAAAATACCCATTCTCAAAGACTGTCGTGATAAGCTAGTCCAGAAACAAGAAATGATGTTTGCCACTATAAAATATTGGAAAGATTCAGATTATTTGACTCCCAGCATATGACATGCAGAGGGAGTTCCTAGAAAGGGCCATCCTTGCACTGACCTTGACTGCTGTACATAAACTGGAAATGGAAGAAACGACAAATTACAATTTTCCTCTCCTACTGTTCCTTCACCTACTCCAGCTACTCACTTTAACATGAATGAAGTAAGATCAGCGTGACTAAAAAAGAAAAGTCGAGCTGACAAAGGAGAGAGGATAAAAACACCTGGGAGGATTTCACTTCGAAAACTGCATCCTGCACATCTGCAGGCTCCTCATTCTGCATCATGTATACACATCCTCCCCCATATATGCAAGACAGACAGGTTTTACAAGAGTCAAACAGTCTAGCTCATAGGGGAGGAATAAAGGAACTAGAAGAAATTGAGCTTTCTGTTGATCAATGCATCAGACACGAAAACATTACCTAGAAAAAGTAAACAAACCACCTCGGGGATAGCTTCAGGCACAGCAAGATCTTTTATTTTCCCTGAAACACAGTCCTTCCAGCACAGGGCCATCAGGGTTGGTAGAACTTTAAGGAGAGTTTTTAAATCTCTTCCTACAGAAACAGCTGGTCATGGTAGTGCATTAACTGATTCAAAAGAAGAAGAGATGTGCCCTCAGATGTGTTTGAAAAGAAGCTGAAGCTCACGAGCCGGGCATATTCTTAAGAAGGGGCACTGAGAGGAGGAGAGCAGAGCCTGAACTGGACAAGATGTTCTGTATTCTGGGGACAATGACAGTGTCGAGGGATGTCTCATAGTAAATGCTTTCTCTCCATTAATGCTGTACACTGTAATAACCTGACCATTGCTATTACCAAAGCTGCAATGTCCCTGCCTGCAGCTAGCAAGTAATGAACTAAGCAGGTGAATATTCTGTTGCGTAAGGAGAGCTATTAGCAATCCTTTCCCAACCACCCTGAAAACAAGAGATGCCTTCCAGGTATGACCTATCCATGTGACAGGGTACATCCCACACAGTCCCTATTCCTTCAGTCTGGAAATTCCAGTGGCACCTCCAGCACTCAGAAGAGGAACAGAAAGTGGATCACCTCCTATATGGTGGTTCTGTACAAGGCTGGGCGGCAGATGTCGGACTGCAGAGCACAGGACAAAAGTTCTGCAGAAGAGGTTTGAAGAGAAACAGTAAGAAGGACACAAGTCTGTTCCCAGTCCTGCTACTGATGCTCCAAAACAAATTGTGACATTGCCACAGCGCTCACAGCCTTGGTTGTGACAACAGGTGTGCCAAGCCCTGTGACAAATCTCAGTTTAGCTGCTTTCCTTCTGCCACAGCTTTTCCTGTTTGTTAAGTTCCCCAACTGTTTTAATTGTTCCTTTCAACCTCTGCATCACTTTTTTGTTCTTCCTCAAATTATTATTTTGTTTTAGCTCAGGATCCCAAAGCATTGGTTATGATTGTTGTTCCTGGCAGGGCAGAAGTGCTCAGGTTTCACTCTGCCTCTCTTTGGCTCGTTTTCACAACTCAGCCTTGCTGCTTCACAACCCTTACCATGAGACTGCTTCTGACCTGCAAATATTGCCTCGCTACAGCTGTGGGAAGTTTGGGAACCAAGATAGCTGAAATTGAGCAAAATGCAGACATCTTTAAGAGGAAGAGCACAGTGCTAGTCTTGAGCCCATTTTAACTCCATCTGAAGGCTTGTTCATGGTCCTCATTACTACCCTATTTAAATATGTCCTACAATACCTTAAGCACTTTTTCACAACAAAGGGAAGTGTTATTACACTCACCTTTACAAGTGCAGGGACCAGAACATATGCAGATAAGGTGGCTAGCCCATTCAGGTGACAGAAGCTGAGCAAAAGCCTACTTGGGCACCTTAGAAAATAATACTCTCTCCAAGAACTCTACTGGGCTCCACTGTTAGGACTTGACATTTGGTAGCACTCGGGAGCAAAGTGAAACACAGAGCCATTGTCCAAGGCATTCCAGAAATACCGAGCAGAAGGCGGCCCTGAAGAGCTCAAAGCTGAAATGGTTAAGACAGTGAAGCACCAGAGGAAGGATCTGTCTCAATTCTGGTTTACAGTGAGGAACAGAGGGGCAGGAAGAAGCAGCAAGTTGCCTAAATCCCATTTCAGCCCTCTACCATGTTTCTCTGGTGTTAGGCTGCTGCTGTTGCTCTAGAAACAGAAGGATGAACTACAAAAGACAACTAAAATGACATGGACATCTTGCCAGAGCTCTCAGAATGCATCATTTCACTTTGCATCTGAGCATTGATTTCACACGTGCCCCCCGTGGGAACCTCTGATTTCTGATGCTCCTCTTTGTCAAAGCATCGACCGAGATCTCTGCGTTCACAAGGGGTAGCGAGCTGTCAGAGGAGATGGGGAAAGGAAAAAAAAAAAAAAAACAAAACAAACCTGCTTACAAGAAGCACAAAAAATGCTGCTTCTGTTCCTATGGCCAAGAAGGTGACTGGGACAATATTCCCAGCATTTCAGGACACACACGTTCCTTCTAGCAAGCAACCTCCAAGCCCCTTCCTCCACATGCCCTCCCCCACAGTCCTCCTCATGAACAGCAAAGGCTGAGGTTTTCATTAGGAGAAAATTAACCTGAATTTTTTTTTTTAAGCTGGCAACAAAGACATATGACTTTTCCTGGCATTTCGCCTGTTTATACAGGACCTGCCAAACTGGTTGTGGGATTTTTTTTAGGCTGCTTGCTTTTCCACAAAGTCCTTTGAAAGGCAGAATAACAGAAAGCAACTACAGAAAAAGTTTAGTTACACAGGTCCAAAGATCAAACCCTGGTAATACAGTTGGAAAATCGAAAATCAAACCCAATCTTCCTAAATTTATTTTGACTATCCCAAGACCATAATTGTTTGCATTTATTATGTGTTGAAGTTGAACAGTTGTTTCGAGCAGTGAAAGGCAGTTCCATTCAAAATCGATATGAATGCCTTAACTCTAACACCAGATAGTTCAGAATCCTACAAAATCATGTTGCTTTATTGTCCTGCAATACACTAGGCAGAAAATAATCCATCAGTCACAACAGCCTGGCTGTAACTCCACTGCCAGAGGCCTGAAGACCAGCAGTGGTAACAAGTGTTGCAGTAAACATTTCCCTCAATACATGCAATCTTGCTAGTATCAAAATATTATACCAAAACCAGCCCTTTCAATTGTTACGTAGGTTTAAATGTTGAGGGTTGTTGTTTTGGGTTGCTTTTTCTTTTTTTTTTTTTTTCCAGAATAACATCTAGAGCACAACAGCACACCGTGCTGCTACACTTTCCAAGTGCAACACTTGGTCTTCAATTCAGAAGAAAATTCTGGTTTAATATTAATTTTCCCGTCCATGTGCAAAATAAAATGCAAGTTTAGCCTTCTGTTAAGAGCGCTCTTGTCTTGATCCAGTATAAAAAATCCTCGAACGAAAATGCTACGGGCGTGAGAAAAAAAAAAAAAAAATTAAAAAATAAAAAGTGAAAATCAATTGAGTGCACCCAACCAGTCACCCACACAGCCCGGGGTGCCCCACTGTTTACTCAGGTGTCTCTGTCTTCTCCAGTGGCACAGAAAGCACAGCCTTCCCCTCCAACACTGGTGTATTGCTCACCCTCGAGGCCACCAGGCACACACTCTGCCACTCAGCTGGCCCTGCTTTAACTGACAGGGCAAATACTCATTTTCACTGGGCTGTACAATAAAGGATGAGATAAAACCTTGAGTAAATACACGGGCAAAGTTCGAGCGCACAGCTGCTCCTCGCGGGCTGCTCCGAGCTGACACACCTGCCCCTCTGGCAGCTGGTTCAGCTCCCCAAGGTTTGGGCTCTGGCAGGGCTGGGATCATCCTGTCAGCCAGAAAAGATCCCAGAGCCATTTACAGACAGTTTGTGAGGGACTGACAATCTCGCTGCAGAACAAGTGAAGGGGCACCACCGCTTACACACCTGCGAGCAAAAAGAAATAAATCATTCACCAGATTCCAGTTGCGCCAGGAAGAAGCTGTTTGAGAGCCCTTCGAGTCAACCTAAACGAGAATGAGCCCTCCTGACCCTGCAGGCCCCACACAAACACCCCCCCTGACGGTCGTGAGCTGCCCGAGCTTGTCCAGGTCCCTCGGCAGCCACCGTGGAGGGATTCATGGAGGCACCAGGAATATCAACGTTCATCACCACACAGCGTGTGGGAAGGGATCCCTCAGAACAGACTGGATACATAACTTTGTCAACTCCCATCAAAAAAAAAAAAAAAGTATTTCTTTCTTCTTTTACACCAAAAGCTTCTCCTCTTCCTATCTCCATCCAGACTGGAATCGTAATAAATGATCCAAGGCCCCAGAGTGGAAATACTAAAGCTACTAATACATTTAAAAGCTGAGTAAGCCTGGTTTAGTCAGAAACACAAAAGTTTTTTATTGGCCTGGTTGATGTAGATGAAAGAGTGGACAGGTTCTCAAGAAAAGCTCTGCTGTCTTTCAACACCTTCACCCATGTATGCACACACACCTATGCTACACATGCATATTATTACATATCTCCATTGCAAATTCAATCTTAACATCAAGATTTCTAGTATTAAACAGGAACCTGTGCAATAGGTGGCTGGTCACATGGTGATACCTGGCAGCGTGATAATACCCCTTGCCATAGCTAAACCTGGAATTACAGAACAGATTTAAAAAAAAAATTAAAAAAAAATGCATTAACCCTGTTGGGAGATGCACATACCATCCTTGGCACATCAGAATTTACTATCAGATGTACACAGAGCTCTTGGTTTGGGAGAGAGAATGAGGAATCCTGTTACCAAGAAACGGGTGAGAATTCAGGGGCACAAATTCTCGGATGCGTGGAAGAAAAATGGGAAACGGGGAGAGCCACACATACAACAGAGAACGTGAAGAAGAATCAGATCTTGCTGATGAGGATGGAAAGGAAACATAGGATACCCATGAGAGCAAGTGAGAGCAAACACCACAAGCCTCTGGTTTTTAGAGGCAGCGCTGCTCTTATCTTCAAGGTTTAATGTAAGAGTTGTGGAAGTCAGAAGAAACATCAACATCTCTTTTGTTAAATGTCCTGGGTTTCCTTCCCACCCTCTATGGAAACACAAATTCTAAGGGCATTAGATAGGTAGATTTCAGACAAAACTGCAAATCCAAATACCTCAACAAGTCCTAGAGAACAGCCCTAGAGATCAGAAAGCTAGAGGGATTTTTCAGTAGTCAGAATACCTACAGCTATTAATACAACAAAGAAGGCAGTTCTTTTGTTTGCTTGTTTTTGTTTGGGGTTTTTGTTTGTTTGGTTGTTTGTTGTTGTTGTTGTTGTTTTCTAAAAGAAAACCATTTTATTCCACCCTCACACCCTAGCAAAATTAGTCCTTGTGATTAAACTCAAACTGGAAGATTTCTTTTGGTCAACAACACCAGCTGCATCTGAAACATTACTCAGGTAAAGCCACCTCCATTCTTTACAGAGACACAACACTAATCTTGTAATACAACTCATGGCTATGCAATGGCTCATCTACAAGTTCTTTTGCCCTGTATTAATTCAAACTAATTTATCTCGGTATGGGTGAGAACAGACACTGCACCCAACACACAGCATGCCACGAGTCTCAAAAGTGTATCAGCCCAGGAAAACCCGCCCAAAGTGATCACCCTGAAGCCAGTGTTGGCCAGTAAATTTTACACCGGGGTTAGTTAATGGGTGTCAGTTGTAATATCTTCCTTTCAATTTACACTGGACCATAAATTCCCATCCAGTCAAAGGTCAAGGTTTAATAAACACTTGCAGGGATTTAACTCCTGTTCCTCACCACTCTGCCATCAGGAGTTACGATTCCAGAGCAGAGCAGGCAAAAGGCAATGCATGAGTGATCTTTATCTGCTCCAGAGCAAAGTCCAGGAGTTTACCTGAAGCCACTGGGGGCTCAACCCCTAGAAAAACTGATTCTCGAGTTAAAACAGAGGCATTTGATGAGCTACACGCAGGGACTGCATCAGCAGCTGCAGATTTAATGGAACTACAATGGCTTGCACTCTGATATTTTCGTCACAAGGAGTTTCAACCACTCAAACTCAAGAAGAAAGCAACACTCCAGTGGAGATAAGGATGTGCATACAAACAGAAGAGGGGGGAGTGGGGAGACTGGAATTATCAGGTTTACTGCTAGAGCAGCAAGGACAAACCTTCAGTGGTCAATCTATCAAGATGGGGTTTTTTCTCTACTAAAGGATGCTATTTAAGGCAAGCAATCTACAGCACTATTCAAAACAACAAAAACAAGGGAAAACCCACACCACACTCCTCAACTCCAACAAATCCAGCACAAGTGATACAATCTGTGTTTTCACATGTTATTACATTACATTTATTACATTTAACATATCTATGTTCCCCATAAGCAAAAATTACTCACAAACTTCTGCCAGACAATTTGTACAGCGATGAGGGGAATCTCAGGCACAAGTGCTTTGTTCTCTGACAAAGATTTATAATATAAATAATATAATATAATATAATATAACTCCTTATTCAAAGACCTTTGAAGCTGGGGGGGAAGGGAGGAAATTTTCCAGGAAAAAATAAACAAACAAACCAGAAGTTATTTCTTCAGTTAAAGTTTCCTTGCACTGACACAGTTATCTCCTTCACCATCGTAAAATCCTGAAGTCCACCTGAACCCTGACCTCATTTTCTTCAAGTTTCATGCAGAAAAGAGGCTTTCAGAGAGCTGGGGCTCTCCTTAATAATCCTTCCCACAGGGCTGGCTGTTCACACCTCACAGCTTGCAGCTGCTGAAGCAGGTGCCTACTGTCACCCATGGGAAGTTAAGATTCCAGGTGGGAAATCAGCAGCAGGGGCAGACGGATTCTCAGGAAGCAAAAGATGCTGTTCTCATGATGACATCATTTGTAATGAAAAGTCACAGGAGAAATTTCCTCTCCCGACTGCGTCGAAGCAGAATTTTATCAAGTAAAAAATCCTGACCAAAGTTTCTCCTTGGAGGTTCTAGAGAGGAAATATTACAACGCATTTCCTTTTAAACCAGCGTCAGCTGCTCCTGTCACCCCGCAAACATCTGAGCAGGGACTCCTTCATGAACGTTCAGCATCAGGCAATTTGGGATGCAACTAAACCACTGGACAAGGAAATGGCTCCTGCACCGAAGGAAAAGCCTGTTGTGACATGATAGGTCACAGCTACCCCCTTTAGACAGCCCTGAGAGAGAGAACCAGCCTGGCTCTCACTACAGCCACTCCACCAACGCCCATATTCGCTGCCTAATCCCAGTTCATGTCCTGCACCGTGTCCTTCCAAGCCAAACAGAAAATCAGCAGGAAACAGAGACAGTTCAGGGACTCCACGCTGCTGCCGAGTACAAGCCTGCCCATTCACCACAACAATTAAATTCAGAACAGAAGAGAGGGCCTGACAGAAGGGATGCTTTGCACCACCTTTGCACCACCAGGCTCGCAAAGCCCATTGGCTTCAGCTCTTTTTTGTCCTCCCCTCCACTGCCCTTCTGAACCTGAAACCCAGTCTACAGGCAGATGGGAGCAGCACCTCAGCCATCCAGCACTTAAATCCACTCCAGTGGTACCTGAATTTGCAGCACAATTTAGGCCATGAGGGGAAGGGGTCTCTTTGTCCCCACCTACCCACGGAACAAGAGGACTCTGCTGCAAGCCAAAGCCTGTACTAGAAACACTGAACAAGCCCTTTTCTACCAACCATAAAGTCCCACTGTCAAAAATTCCTACCATCTGCTTTTCATTTTTCCCTATAATGGAAAAACGCTATTTTTAAACCAGAATTTGTCTGCAGTCTTAACTTCTTTTCTTTCTAATAAACATTTTTACCTCAATATGTAGATGTCACTCAGAAAACAGGCTTTAGATACAGGGAAAAGCTGGCTCAGGACAGCACAACCAAGAACAGTGAGAGGTAAACCTCCCCGACACTGGTATCTCAACTTCCCAATTTCACTATTCAAAAAAAAATGACACATTCTTACTAAAAATGAATAAACTTGATATCCAGAATCCATTCAGGGGAAAGAAAAACCCCAAACTGATCATTTTGATTGAACTGGATTAGGAAGCAACTACAGAGGCAAAGCTGAGAAAATAAGAGCCTTTCATAGGCAGTGGGATGGAGGTGGAAGGGACAAATAATGTCACAATAATGTGCACCTTAAGGCAGCACCTCTTCAGTTTGGATTAATTTACGGGCAGAACATCATGTCTGACCAGGTTTTCAACCAGATTTCTCTAAATCCTTACCAGTATACTGGTAAGCTTCTGTATCTACTTTAACTGATGGAAGTATTCACGACAGACATTAACAGCAGAGATCTTAAGAGAGGAAGTAATACAGAGAAGTGGCTGATTTTCTGTTTGTAGGTAACAAAAGAAGTCCTTCCATTTTCGGAAAAAAAGTGTTTCTTCTGAAATTGGATATAGAAGAGCTTTTTTTTTTTTTTTCCATTACAAAGGAAAAAATCTATTAAAAAACTTTTCTTTGAGGTTTTTCATGGGAAGTGACACTTACAACCAGTTCTACTTCTATGTAACAAACACACTACAGAGATGTAACAGCACATGCAACATATCTGGTTATTTAAAACAAAAAAGGCAGGGAAACACTAACAGCTCATTGTGCAAACTCCGTATTTGTAGGTGAATTTATGTATTTTTAAAAAAGGACTGAATAAGTCTCACCTTAAGCACGTTTAAGGAGGTTTTGTTAGCTGAACTTCTGCTTTATTTATGAACTACATGCTTTAAAGTCAGCACATCATCGTGTGGGTGAATGTCTAAAAACTGTCTTATGAAACGTCTGGAATTAATATTGTGTATTTGTAGTGGATTAGCCAGTACTCAGGTTAATTGAAAGGTTAGGGTGTTAAAGGAATAGCTAATAGACGAGAGTAATATATGGTAGCTTTGAAATGAGCTTAAAATGCTTCAGCCTACAGGTCTCGTCAGATCCACGCTCAGAATAGAAACTGTAAAATCCATTCACGGGATCTACACACACATTACAAAAAGAGTTCATTTGCTGAGTGTTTTGATTCACCTGGAGTGGTGCAAAAAGGCAACGACACTCAACAGCCTCTCCTCCCCGTGACTTAACAGCACCTCCACATCACACAGGGCTCCCCCTGAGCTGTGAGAGTGGGCAGGTTTGCTCAGGGATCCCAAAGATAACCCGCTTCCAGGGCTTTGAACTCCCTGGGTCATGGCCCACATTTCCCATGCACTCATTCCTAAAGAAAGGGCACCACTTGAGCTCTCTCCCTTGCGTGGGATCCCCATCCTGTCAGCAGATCTGCGTGGGGGGGACCTGCAGCCACGGGCACAGAGGGGCATCTACACAGAGCTGAATTGAGGCTCAAGAGTTGAGCTGCTGCAGATGAAGCCCAGTTTTTATTCTGGAGTAGCTCCCTATACAGAGACAATTCTGGAATCACAGTATTTTTTCTTCCAGCATAATTACGTTGCCAGTAACGTGGGCAATTTATTCCACGCTTCATACGATGTTTTGTACTCCCTGAGGGATTTATTTTGTTAAATATAAGCATCAGTGATTTAGTTTTTCTCTTTTTTTTCTTTTTTTTTTAAGGATAGAAATCTTTCCATCTAAAAATCCTAACCAGATGTGAATTTCAGACTTCCAAATTTGGGAATGTTCAGATCAAGAGCTGTTGTTCGAGTCTTTTAGCCATAATAATCACTGCAAACATATAAGTTTTCAATTATTTCACCCTCAAACCATTAAGATGCTCAACCTTTATTTGGTCAAAACTAAGTCCAGGTCTGGAAAATCCCAGGAGACATTTACAGGACCCAGGCTTAAACCACAGAGCCTTAGATTACACGAGTTTTGCACAAGTCTGGTAATTTGGTAATTAAAGTTTAGCAAAATTTTTGATGTAGATCTCGTGTATGGCAATTACTTGAGTGAGCTAAGGCTAAGTTTCAAAATTATCACCCCTTCTGAGCCATCAGTTCTGTCTGCCCTGAGCATCTCCCAAAACAAAAGAGAAAAATGAGAAAATATTCCTTGTACTGCAGCTCTGGCTTTCTGCTACTTAATAAATTTAATTCAACCTTTTATTAAATCGTTTAACCATTCAATAAATCGTAATGTAGACATTATTTAAATAAATCTTAACCCTTCTGGCTATGGAATTAGGATGTTAACCCAATGCTTATCAATTTAGTAGTACCTTTATGGCAGTGACCAATTTCTGTTCTTCCACGTACCAGTCTTCCCTTTCACCAATCTTTAGACATCAATTCACCCCCTTCAATGTATTGCACATAACATTAGGATATATATAATCTATATTGCACTTAGTGCAGCATATAACAATAACATAATACATCTGGACTAAAATTTATGAGCTGGAAGTTATGGCAGTCACAATTAGGAATGGAAACTCCCACTAGTTCTAATCAGAGTGGATTAAGCCCTGATGCTAAGATTGCAACACTCACAAAAATCCTGGATCTATAGAGGGAAAGAAACAAAATTATATAAAATCCTGAGACATTATGGTGAAATTTGTTCTCTCAAACAATCTCACTGAGCAAATCCAACCCAGGTAAAAGTTCTGAATCATATCCTTCCAAAATCAGTGGCCAAGACCCTAAGATGACCAACAGGCCCAGAGGGATACAGTGAACTGAGGTTGGTCTTCATCCTGCAGTAGGAAAGGGTTTGCTTGGTGCCCCTGTGCTGTCTCTTTGGGACTGTTCTGAGCTCATCTGAAAGTTCAGGAGTGTCTTTTCAAGGCAATGGCATCTAATTCCTCACAGTTCAGATGTCTCTTTGCTCCACCTTCTGTATCCCTGATGATAAGGCAGGTTCTACAGGTCAGATGTTGACATCCTTTACGCCAGCTGTGTCCTGGCTGACAGCTTGGGTGATTCCAGTGGGTTGGCACGAGTGGGAACAGCCCTGCAGTTTGTGTTCAGTAAAAAATACTATTTATGATGCTCTAAAAGAAGGAAATGGTAAGGAAGCCATTGCCATGCTTATCATTAAGCATATGCTTAAATGTCTTATTGAACAAAAGCCCGAAGCACCAGGCTAAAACCAGTTTGCCATTCCCATCTTAGGGCTGTAGGTGCTACATAAGCACCCCTTTTCACCCCTGCTCCTCTCCTCTGCCTCAGGTTTCCCATTAGAAAAACAAAGGAAATTACACTGATTTGCTTTTTAAGGCCTTTGGAAACAGCAGCTGAAAGGTGAACCAAAAAGCTTCCTCACTCCACCAAGGACCCAAGGATGTGTCTCTCAAGTAAGGAGTTTAATCAGTCTCAGGAAGGACATTCTAAAAGCTGGAGGAAGGACCCAAGCATCACTGGACCAGTAACAACCATCCACTTTACAGATCTGCACCAGGAGAATGCAGATCCATCACACCCATAAAACTGCACTCGTGCTGGAAGAATTTGTTCAGCTGGTGGACAGCAGTGATTTTTACAAGAGTGACACTGTGCTGCACAGCAACACTTGGACTGCACTGTCAACACACTGCCTGCTATTCTCGGCCACGCAAAGCACTGATACAGCTTCAAAAAGATTTCCCTTCCTTTCTCTGGCCTGTACTCCCACACTTTCAGGAAGCTGTTTGAGCCTCCCAGCCTCTCATTTTCTAATCTGCTATTCCTATATGGACACACACACACACACACACAGAGACCTCAGCAACTCTGCTTCAAACCACAGGGGGCAAAAAATGCACAGCCACCTCAGGACCATGGGAGTGGGCAGGAGTGCCCATGAACAGCCAGCAGCACTACCAGAGGTGCAAGTGGGGAGTGAGACCCAGTTTCAAGAAATGCAGAGCAAGGTGCATTTTTTTTTTTTCTCATTGCAAAGTGACTACAAGAAGAGTTGAAGATAATAATGATTATTATTATTTACAGGGCTGAAAACATCCTCCCACACACATACACACACCTCTCTTTGTCTGCTGCGTTGCTCGAGCTGATCTAATTCAAGGATGGATCTAACAAAAACAACTCTCAGAAACTAAAGCAAAGCCCAGCAGGGGAAGCTCCAAAATCCTCTGGGCATCTGCGCAGATAACCTAAGAGGGATATACAAACAGCTGCTGCAGCTTGGAAAGGGCCTGTTCTCAAATAAGGCAGCAAACACAGATTGTTTCAGCCTACAAAAGGAAAATGAAGGCAGTAATGCCTGGGAGCTGAGTGTCAGGTCAGAGCTGCTGCCCCTTAACAGAGCTGACAGCCCACACCACCAGTGACACGGGACCAACAGCAGGAGAAGCAGGGAGGGCGATGCACAGGCATTCAGCAGGGCTGGTGTAGAAGCTACACTTCTAAACCAAGGATTTCTAGTCTTACCTAATTTGTTGCCACCCCCCCAAAAAAAATATCAAACTTTAAAAATTAATATTGCACTTTCGTATCTGATAATTACAGTGTCCCAAGAATTAATGGCTGTTCACCAAGAAGTGAATAGAAGTTTCTTCCTTTTTTAAATTAAACTCAACAAAACCATTCACCATCAAAGAAAGGATGTCACCACGACACTGAGTTATGAAAGTGCACATCCAGACTCGGCATGTGGCACACGGACACACTTTCCTTCACTTTGGTATGGAATGATACAATTAACTTCCTTGTGTTCAACACTGGGAAAACAGAATTCCTCCAGCTATCAGCATCTTTTGGGAAAAAGGCCAGGCAACCACATGTACCACATGAGAGCAAGCTGTTACGGTACCTGCCTGCTGCAGGACACCATTCCAGATACGGGTCTTGGTAAAGGACACACAAGCATTTGCAGGGTGAGTTTTTTGGGGTTTTTAGCCAGCTCACTTTCTAGTGCTAACTGCCCACAAACTGCACTAGCACAGGATATCGGAGAAATAGCTCAACTTGCACTGAAGGTAAACATTTAGTGCACTCACTGTCCCACAACAAGGTCCTGTCTGCCAGCTCGCTCATTTCTTAACGGCTGTGTGGAGAAAACCCAAGTCCAGGCATTCAAGAAACAACCCCTTCCTCATCAATTTTCTCAGCTGTTAGGAATTTGAAAAGAAGAGTCAGGGACTAAAAGGCAAAAAGGTTGAACTATCCAATCAAAACAGTCACTCCAACACAGGCTTCAGGCACGTCGATGGAATAAATTCATGGAATTGCCCCTGGATTGTACAATACCTGTTCATCAGCCACCCAGTGGCTCATGTGGGTACACATTTGTTCCATCTAAGGAAACCCATCCTTGTCTTGCAAGGAACTGTGTTCACTTGTCTCTTATCAGACATCAGAAGAGGTGTGGCTGACACAGCAAGAAGCATTTGAATGATCTAAAAATCTCACTGTTTTTTTCCGTCCTCCCTCGGCCAAATCTTGGGAGAAAACCTCGAGAAATAAAACAGGTCAGGGAACTTTATGTCAATAAACAGCATCACAGCCCAAGAGGAGAGTCAAGGATTTTCCCAAACAAAATTCACTGAGAAGTCCTTCATAACCTGAAGAACATTCTTCTTATGAATTTCAGATGGTCAGGTTTCCCCTGCTGAGGAAATATCACAACAAGATCAAGAACAGAGCAAAAGGTCTGATTCACAGGAGAGGTTTCCTCAACTGTTATTTTTCCACTTGTCAGAGGCATCTGTACAAAGTCAAGCACCAAAGTATTTCAGTCCTAAAAGAAAGTGCAAAAGCACAGTAGTTCTGGTCAGCTCAAAGGTCTGTCTAAGCTGGTACCACATTTCCAGCAACACCCAACAGGATCAGAGGAATCAACTCTCCCTTGCCCACAACCCCAGAAATCCACAGGTTAGGGGCTTTCTGAGCTTTTTTTTTTGACCACAGCTGTTATCTTTGCAATATCTCTCCATACAATGAGAAATAACCCTTTGCAGTTCAGCTTCTCCCTGCTTCTGCCTCTCTAAAAGCCACGTTTCAGACCTTCTAAAGCAAATCTTTATGATTTTCACAGCAGCCTGCAATGGGCCCAGCTGCTTGCCGTTCCTGCCACAGCCAACTCCTTGCCATCACTTCCTAATTCCTTCCCTTTCAACCCCACCCTATTTTCCTGGCTCCTGTTTTCCTTCCTACGATCCCTCCAGTCCACAGATGGGCTGAGAGCAGCACACCTCAGGAACCTGGGAGGAAATCGAGACAGAAGCTTCAACCCTGAAGTGCAGGGCTGTTCACCTGGTATTATCACCAGCAGCAACGTGTCTACAAAAACCTGCAGGTGACCAGTGTGTTGAAACATTCAAGACTGTGAGAAGTTTCTCAGAAAATCCACAGGGAAAAATTCTGAATAAAAAAAGTCTATTTTTCAAGTATATGTAGTAATTTTATTTCCAGAAGTATAGATACCAACCAAGTCATTCTTTTTTTTTTTTTTTTTTTTTTTTGGAGCAAGTAATTTGAACCAAAATATTCTGCAGACCAGTCAAAAGTGGCTCTTTTTCTCAGACATACAGAAAGCAATCCAAAAATAGAACTTCAGCCATCCCCAAAAGCTATAATTCTAACCAATTCTACTAATTAATTCCCTTAATTTTTGGAGGGTTTCTTTTAAAAACTGAAATTTTAAAGTTGTTTTTTTTCCTCCTTGAAAACAAACTAAGGAATGTGAAACTAAAGTGTACTGAGATCCAGCTATAACTACATCAGCAGAAAATAATTTTGCAGGTAAATCCCAAGCACAACACTTAGTGCCAAAGCATTAAAGAAAGTTCTACCACTCAAACAAGCGAGGCTCGCTATTGCACACCCAGACTCCAAGCCCCTTTCTAGTAACAGATACAGATAGAATATTTTCTTCTTTCAGTTTAGTCAATTAGTTCATTACAATCACTGGTTTACCCAAAGTTGGAAAATGCTTCAGTCACAGAAACGGAAAGCTTGTTTTCTTCCTGCAGTCAACCAAAATGAGGGGGGAGGGAGCAAAGAATAGTAGATGAACAGGACAGAAAACAATCAGTGTGATAAAAAAAGGATAGTATTTCATGTGCTTAATAAAAAGCTTGTTATTTATTACATAATATTACCCCAAAATGTACCAGATATTTCCATTTCATGTACAAAAATAAAACCTTTTTTATTAGAGCTACTTTTAATGCTCAGGGTTTTGATGTAGGAGACTGCACTTGTAATTACATTTCACTGCAAAGCCAAGTGTAGTCTATCATAAACAGCACGTAAAATTAAAAAAAAAAAAAAAAATCAATCATCCAGCAAAGAAAGTAATTTGTTATTTTCCAAAATAAAAACCTAACCAACCTCTTGCTAGCAATCTCTAGTTCTAGCAATCCTGAGTTCACAAGTCTCTGAGTCACACACAAACTCTTCCTCAGGTCTCTTCCCATTAACAATTAACCAGTCTGCTTGAAATCAAGACTGCTGGCACTGAGACTTAGGAAACAATTCAGAGGAGACGAGCACTTCAGACCATCCTTCCAGGGTGCAAAATTTTACACTGAAGCCTCTGAACGCCTGGACTTCATCAGAGCCTGCAACCTGATTCCCAAACAAAAAGGAGTCTCTGTTTCAGGAAAGGCTTCCCAAACAGAAAAAAACAATCTTTCCCCGGGGAAAGGTTTTCCCCCCCATACAGGTTGTTAATCTTAATATCTTCCTCATATTCCTCTACCCTCTTTTTTAAATCCATTTGCACTTTTAGCCTTCACACCATCCTGCAGCATTGAGTTCCAGAACTCAACACAGATGGAATAAGTACCTGTTTTAATCTTCCAGGCCAATGATTTCATTGCCTGCTCTAGTTTTTGTACTATCAGAAATTGCTCTCCACACTCTACTGTTGTGCAATTTGGCAGATTTCTACTATAACTCCCTCAGCAGTCTCCAAGCCAAAAAGGTACTTTGCAATGTAGCTTTTTTTTTCCTGTGGAAGTTTCCCCAGGCAACTTCACCACTCACTCCTGTGTCTTTCCCAGTGCCACTGCAAACCTGCCTAATAGTCAGGAGAGCAGACCGTAATCAGGACTGATACACAGCACAGATTCAAATTTCAATACACAGATCATTTCTATTTTACTACCTGCTGCTTTCCCACCAGGGTTTTATTTGCCTATTTCACTCCAGATTGAAAACTGAATTCAGTAGTCTCTTGTACTCAGTAATCACACCATTTCCTAAAATATGAACCCAGATGCCAGACAAGTTCTGCGAGGTCAATCAGCAAACAGTACTGAACAGCTCAAAGAGACCTCACTGCATCTGTTAAGCAGAAAAGCCTTAAAGAGCACCCCACTCAAAACTACCAAGAGAAAAAAAAACCCCAAACCCTGCAATTTCTACCTACTTCACCAAGCCTGCAGCTACTGCCTGTCAACACGGTTCAGCTGGCTGGACTAATTGGCACTGCATACACTATCAGTCCACTCTTCTTATTTTGAGGATGCAATTTGTCCCTGTTGGGAGGTCATAAAAGCCAGCACATGGTCAGTTGTGGATGGCTCTGATGACTCAGCTGGTGTGAGGTCATTTGCTAGGACACTGTCACCAGTGTATCTGAGCTCAGTGTGGACTGTGCAGTGTCTGAGACATATCTCAACCTTCTCCTGGAAGCTGCTCCCACAGTCTCCCCATTTACTCAAGCCATAAGACGGTGACACAACCACTCAGTGTGCCAACTGAGAAGCACCTTTTATACCCATCAGCACTCCTGTTCCTGCAGCTCGGTGCCCCTTCCTGGCACTCTCAGCAGCATCCTCATCCCTCTGTAAAAAAAAAAAAAAACAGTTCAGCCCCTCATTTCCTCATCCCCAAGGAGATGGTAGGTCTGTCACTGAATTGGGCATCCATCATGTCTCCAGTCCTAATCCACTACAACTAAAAAGGATTAGTGGTTATGGTGGGAATCACAAGAGAGACCTCAAAGGAGCTCCTAGAAAGTGGGAAGGAGCTCCCCAGTATGGCTGTAATGCTGGGTGCGCTTCATTTCACCTCCAAGAACATCAGCAGAGCTTCACAGTGCTCCACCAATGACGGGAAGAACTTTTATGTGAATTCCTTTATAAGATAAAAAGGAGGGAGATAAAAGGAAAATTCAGTTGGCAGATACAGAATGTCTTGTTGTAGCCCTACTAATTGGATAAATCTATCTCTGAATTCTATCTCTAGTACTACTGTCTCTGGCACTTTTATTAGACACTTCATTTACCTGGTGGAACTCCACGCTCCTAGATTTTCACAGAATCTTATACCCATGTAAGAAACATTCCTAGTTTCTGTGAATAGATGTTTTGGAGGTTCCGACTCAAGACACCATGAAAAAATCACTTCAGCCATAGTCAGCTGAAATTCAAACCATACAAAGAATTGCAACTTCTCCTGCATTTCGTCAGTTTTAAGGATACTTCTGACTGGATGCCAGTTGGTTTTCTCCAGATTAAGCTCTCAAAACAAATAATTTACAATTTCTTGATCAGACTCTACTTGAGCTGGCCAGAAAAAGCCCAAAACAAAACCTACAACAAAAGCGGACACAAAAAAACCAAGCAAAAAACCCCCAAGAAATCACTCATTGTTCCCACTTACAATCACATTTTAATTTAAAATTAAACATCCAAACTCAGGATTTAATATTAGCCAGTTGTCAACAGTTTAACACGCTTAGTCCAGCTGTCAGATTCAACATGTGGAGCTGTACCAACATCTGGCCCTCACAGTTCCACCCAGTGCTACCCCTGTTCCACGTGCAAACATTCCACAGAACACTGACACACGCACTGCAGTGAGAATCTCTGTCATACCAATTTTTTTTCTCCAGACTGCCTTAACTAGGAAAGTGTTTGCAAACTACAGAAGAACAACATGGAAGCAAAGACGCTGCATGTGGCTTAACAAGGAATAACCTTTGGAAAATCATTCAGATGAAGAATTATTTATAGCTTTCCTTAACTGCTATACCCAGTTCACTTTGGAGCTCAGTAGCATTTACAGAAGATGAGCAATACCATCATCAGTAAAAAGCTTAACTCTGGTCTTGAGACTTGCCAGAAGACAACTCCGCAACATGAGAACCAATATGGTCTAAATTTGGCTTGGGTTGTAGATCTGAAAAATAACTCAAACACTTGCAGGAATCAATTGCCACAACTCCACTGCTAAAGGCACAGAAGTTTTGGTGGCCCGTCTGGTCTCCTTGCTCAGGCTGAACCTGAGCACATACCTGGAACTTGGCTTGGCTTTTCCATGAATGCCTAGAGGAACATCCCACCCATGGGCTGTTCTGGGTGGCACCCTTCCCTCAGGGGGCACAGGGACACCTGGCAACCTAAACATTTGTTCTTGTGACAATGCTAGCTGCTGATCATCATCCACAGTCTTTCCCAGGGGGTCCTCCCTTGTCAGATGCTGAAGTTGTGTTTGATCTAATAGGAAGTGATGCCCTCCTACCACCAGGAAAGAATAACACCTGGAACAGCTGAGTGTGCAGCCACAGTTTGTTTCCATGCTGCATTACAAGTACTAAGCCTTGCTACTGCCCTGCCTAGGTAAGCTCATTATTATTATTTTGTGTTTGGTTCACAGAGACAGCCAAAGTGATCATTTTCAGAAGTCCTGGATTTTGAGTTGCTGGTTCCCCAGGGATGCCCTGCTCAAGGCAGCGAACTACAAATATTCCACAACAAGCACATGCAAAAAAAAAACCCCAAAAACAAATTATCCAATTTTTGGATTGTAGGTCAGAACTACATGACTGGCTAAAAACACAGGTTGCCTTAGGGAGAGCCCTTTGCCATAGCCAGCACTTTATTAGGAAAGCTTTAGTCAGAAGACTTCAGAAGACACATACTCAAGAACCCAGATAACTTTTCTAAAAGGCAGAAACGTCACTTCTGTGTAGCTAGACAAGATTTCATCTCCTGCTTATCATAATTTTTATCAGCAGAGCACCACTCAGCCACCTCCCTCCAAAAGACACTTCGGGATGCATATAACTTATCATTAAAGTATACTCTGTTTCACTGGGGCACTTCAGATTCAAGGTTCTGGTTTAATGGGTTGCTTCTCAGGAAACTGCCCTCACCTGTAGTGACACAACGAATACTAATGACTGGTGTTTAATTGGGGCAGTGCTAGTGAAATTTTGCTTCAGAGGGATTCAATTTGGGTGGTGCCAAGGAGTTAAGTGATTGATCAGGTATTTAGTATGTAATAGAATGTACTTCTAAACATCGGTCTTCTACCTACACCCACTGAGCTTAATGAGTTCTGCCATTGGCAGTACCAGAAGGATCCTCCTCCTAGTAAACAAGTTAATAGTAAACAATACTCGGCACTAACAGACACTCAGCCCTGGATAAGGGTAACAGGATTCTGGCATCTGTGTGATGCTTAACAGTCCCTCAGCATGAGAAGTCTTCAGTGGGAGAGGGCTCCTTGCAAAAACAGCATCAGTGAAGTATTAGGAGACACGACCCCTTAGCTAAAAATTAAGTCAATCAGGGGAAGCCAGCTAAGATTGAAAGCTCAGACGCTTTGCTGACTCTTTGCCCTTCGGCTTTTTTTTTTTTCCCCTCTCCCTTTTTTTAAAACGATTACAAAGTACATCCTCCAATCCAAAATGAGCACCCGTGAGACAAGTCCTCGAGCTACAGGTTTCTGTGCTGACACTCCTGCAGCCACCACACAGAGGCCAACACAAAAGAAAGTGCCTATATCCACAAGTGTGCATCTAGAAAAAAATCTCTCCTGACACCAGCTGTGAAATCTGAAGCGCAGTCAGGCTCTGTGCCTTCACTGCTGCCCACAGAAAGCACTCTCAGCTCAAGCATCAGCCAGGTGGCACACAAGGGAGCCTGGGCTCAGACAAGCCCTGGTCTGGGAGGCCTGATGCAGCTGATCTCCCCCCATATTCCCAGGTTTTAGTTTCGCCACAACTCCACCTTTGCAAAATGTTTACGCTCTCCTGGTGGCTCAGTTCTCCCATCTGTGGGAGGAGAGGTGAGGCCAAAAGGATCACTTGCCAATACTGTAACGAGTGCCAACGCTGTGGTAGTGTTTACAACAATATAATCAGCTAACTACTATGGCTTGGGATCAGAGGAACAGGTTTGCTACCAACATAGATATTCCAACAACTGGGGGGAAAAAAGTGTCTGAATATGACAACCACATCAAATACCCCCTCTCAACCCACCCCCCAGTCAAAGCTTCAGACCCTCTTGGAGTCCACCACAGCCCCAAAGCCTGTCAATTCATGCAGAGAGTACACTGATGCCCTAACTCAGAGAAAGGAGTTGGTAAGAACCTGGGGTATAAGCAAAGCACTGGCCTCAACTCTTTCCTGCAGCTTTCCGTGGTTCATCATCCCAGGTGCTATGGCATCTACTGCATGCACCCCCGTCCCACAGCGGAGGAGGAAGAGGAGAAAAAAAATCCAAGCAAAAGAACAACAAAACAATACATTCGCCAGCACCACTGCTTCCAGTTCACAAGCTCCTCCTGACACCCTTGTAGCACAGTAGTTTGAAAAGCTGAAGTGAAAGTCACCCAGAATGGTTTTGACTAGTGAAGAAATGCTTTCATTTGAAGTTCACGTTTCTGCCTGAAAAGTTGTACTTTCTTTATTTGAAATTATCAAAATAGCCACCAGAGAAGCCAGGAACAGTAGTTTCTGTCCTCTGACAAGATAATTGGAAGGGTCTGCATGTCAACTGCACATAAACAAACTAGACATGAACGAATTACAGTAAGTTCAGATCATTATGCTTAGCATTGGCCACTTTAAAAAAAAAATCAGTTTTCCAATATCTGTCTAAACGTAATAAGAAAACTTGGCATTTATTCATTACAAGACTGAAGCAGAAGTTTGCTTGTATCTCTCCTGCCAGGTAGCTGATTTCTTACAGTATGATTCTATAATGTACCTTACTGCAGCTAGGGAAGAACCAGTTTTACACTTCCTGAAATCAAACGCAGAATTTCTCTCGACTTCAGTGAGAGCAGAAGTAAACCTTGTATTTTCGAAATGACACGCTGAAAACAAGGAAATACAACTAACATGACACCACGTTTTCATGACATTCATTTGTGTTCTTCCAGAGAACACATTCTACCTTTCCACAGGGTTTACTAAGAAGAAAAAAAAAAGAGAACTCGTAGTTATATCTCATTTTATATATCCAGGAATTCAGTGAGTCAATTGCCCACGTTTTGCCTGCATTAGCATTTCACCGTCCTGTAACGCGCATACAATACCCCATTATCCAATTTGTCCGTCTGTGCCATGAAAAGTCAAACGAGACTCTGAGCCACGAGACTTCACGGGATACAGGCCTGACTGCACTGAACTCAGCGAGAGAAAATACACCCAGAAGCTTTCAAATTGTGTTCGTACCATACAGAATGCAAGACTCCCCCGAACGCACACCCGACAAGCGAACAAAAGAGCATCGCGCCGAATAAGTGTTTATTCCAGGCTCTTCCCCTTAGACAGAGTCTGGAAATCATCTCTTCCTTCCAGAGTGGGAGAGACAACCAGGAAAGATCTCTCAGGCAGAATTAGTCAGGAGCAGAAGGCAGACTCCCCGGCTTGCCATAAGGCAAAGTGTCTCCTAAATAAAACACAAAACTGAGGGGTGAGGAAGAGAGGAAAGCACTATTTCCAGTGGGCTACTAGATGGGAAGGGTCTGGACAAAAATGGAAACTCAGTTTTGCTTCCATTGTCTCAGCTTCATGCTGCCTCCACTTTAAACAAGAAACTTCACGGGGATACCCCCTTCTTCAACAGGCCAAGGCTCGGAGAAACACATTCTCCAGCCCCTGGGAGAGAGGGCCGGGCTGCGCACTCCCAGCTCCCCTACCTGCCGGCCAGCAAGTGATGCCAGTAACTGCGGCGCCTAAAAATACATAATACTTATATAGGTATCCAGAAAAAAATTAAAATAAAAAAAAAAAAAAAGAGAGAGAAAGAGAGCCCTACAACCCACTGCTGTTGGGAGGAGCAGCAGCGGCTGCATCTCCCCGGACGGCAGAAAACTTTCTCCGAAGTTGCTGGCGGAAAAGGCGGGTAGGCAGCGCCGGGAGAGGCCGGCTCTGGCTCCGGGGCTCCCTTTCGAGCTCCCCCGCCGTGAAAGAACCACGGGGCCGTGTGCCCCGGGGCCGAGCCGGGCGCTGACAGCCGCCGGGAGCCGCGGCGGGACCGGCGTGGGGAGCGCCCCGCTCCGCGCCCGCGAACGCGGGGGGAAGGGGGCACCGACCCGCCGGCCCCGCACTGAAACCGCGCGGGGGGAAACAGGGGAGACGAGAACAGTTATTGTCATCAAAACAACCCCCGGGCAAGAACACGGCGAAAAATCCACCGCCCCGAGGCGCCGGCGGGAGCGAGCGGCGCTGACAGGGGGCCGGACAGAGGGACGGGGCTCTTACCTTGATGCAACACTGAGCAGGAGTCTCGGACATCTCTCAGGGGGGACTCCGCGGAGCCCGGCGGGGCCAGGCGCACACGGGCAGACGGGAAGTTCTCGGGCTTTCCCCCCCACTTTGCGCGCTCCCCTCCCGGCCCGGCGGCGCGGCGCGGCGCGGCCCGGCCCGGTCCAGCCCCCTCAAGGGGGAGTTCCCGCCGGCAGCGCGGCCGGGGCTGGGGCTGGGGGGGCCGCCCCGCCGCCCCTCAGGGCCGGCTCCGCTCCTCGCTCCGCCGCCGCCGCCCCCCGCGCGCGCCTCTGCCCCGCGCGCTCCTCTCCGCCCGCGCGGCTCCGCGTGAGGCGATGCGCGCGCGCGCGCGCGAGGGAAGGGCGGGGGGGGGGGCGCGCGCAGAAGGTGGGGGGGAGGGCGCGGCCCCGATCCCCGCCGGTGTTTTCCTTCCTGGAAAAGAGGGAAACCGAAAGGCGGCAGCGGGGGCCGGGCCGGGCCGGGCCGGGCCGGGCCGGGCGTCACGCCCCGCCCCGCGACACCGCTCATTGATCCGGAGTTTGGGGGCCGAGCCTGACGTGGGTTCCCGGCACCCGCACCGCCCCTTAAAGGGGCCGCGCCCGGCGGGAACGGCCGCGGACGGCGGGGACGGTGTGGGCCGGGGCCGCACGGGCGGGCCGGGAATGCGGCTCGCTCTGACCGGCGCTCTGGGGTGCCGATGCGGGCCGGTCCGAGCGGAGGCGAGGCCAGAAGGGCGCAGTGGGGGCCGTGCCGCTCTACAGAAGCGTTTGACCCCACGCGGTGCCGCCGCCCCCGCCGGAGTTCGCGTGGGGCCTTTCAGCCTCTCCCGCTGGTCCCGGGGCGGGCAGCGGGTGGATGTGGGTGGATGTGGCCGCGGGCGGACCCGCGGCAGCGCTGCGAGCCTTGTTTCGCCGCCAGGGCCGCCGCTTTAAGAGCCCCGGCCAGGAAATGCGGCGCGGGTCACGGCGGGGCACGGGAAGGCCTCGGAGGCGCCGCCACCCCGTTTACCCAGCCCGGCCTGGCCCGGTCCAGTCCCCGCCGCCCCGGGGGCGCTGCCTGCGCTCAGACCCCGGCGGAGCTGGTGTGTCGCCCGCCGCGTGTGGGACACGCAGGACTGTGTGTGATTTCCAGCCCTGTTGGTGTTGACGCTGTTTTCCATCACCCCCTGGCTTCCGGACACTGCAGCCCCAGCCCTCGTGACGAGAGTGAAAAGGGTGGGGGGAAAGGTGAAAAAATACCTCGGTCATATCTTCGTCTAAATCTCTTTGTGATTTTACAGGCAGTTTTTGGTGTCCTGGCTGTTGTTTTTTGGATGTACCCACTCACTGCAAGTCCTGAACGTGCCTGGGAGCAGATGACTGCTTTGTACCCACCGCAAGGCAGAACTGCCTCAGGAGTCTGCTGTAAGGATGCTGTTACTCGATTTGAATCTCCCCTGTCTCAGTTTAAGGCCATTTCCTCCAGTCCTCTCACTGTAGTTATAGTAGAGGAGACTGGCCCCCACCTCATTACAGCCTTCTCTCATGTTGTGAAGAGCAAGGAGGAAGACCTCTGGAGCCTCCTCTTTCCAAGACTACAGACACAGCTCCCTTAGCCATTCCTCATGAGACATGTTTTATACACCCTTTAGGCCCTTCTCTGGACATGCTCTAGCACCTCAATGTCCTTTTTAAAGTGAGGTGCAACCTCACCAATGCTGAGTATAGGGGGACGATACAATGCCTCTCTTTCTCCCCTCTTATCCTTTCTGCTTCATCACCGTGACATGTTGCCTTTTTACTTGCACAATTACCACTGGCTTCCCCCAAGGGCTGAGTTACTGTTCTCTGTCTCATGGCAAGTTGGGAGGTTTTGTGTTTCCTTATATGTTAAATATAGAAATTCAATGTGGACAAGTCCTGTTAGGTCGTCTACTCTGCTCCTCTGCTGGTACAGGATTTACATTTTAAATGCCTCAGGTAATGGGGCTTCCACCACTTTCTTTTGGAGTCCGCTTCACAGTCCAGAAAGTCCCATGGTCAGGACTTATATTTTCACTTGTTCAGTTTCAGCCAGTTACTCCTGCTTTTAGCCATGTTTTGTACTCCCCTAAGTAGCTTTTCTCATCTCTGTCCGTTTGTGTCTTACACACAGGTATGGCTATTTTCCAAGCCATTGCTACTCTTTTTATCTCCTTTCATTAACCAGTCCCTGCAGCCACTTCAGTATTGGTCTTCTTTGATCCCATTCAATTGGACAGTTCCTCAGTCCATGGATGTCCACATTTAGGGCCTCATCGTCTGTGAATGCAGCCAAAACCCCATCGCAGTTTCATTTGTCTCAAAGTCGCCTCAAAGTTTGCATGAAATTTATCACCTGACATTGCTCTGAATCTGATCTTTTCCTGTTATTCCCCAGTGTTCCCTCTTGCAGTGCAACTGCAATCTGGTTTTCATTTTTCTGCCTGGAGTTTCAGCATCTGTTCCCTCTGGGGTCACTGATAGCTGCTCTTCCTCACAATTTATTTAATGGTCCTTACAAATACAGGCCTTGATCCCTCTCTGCAGACCTCTCAACCCGTGTGGATGGTTGCAAGTATCTGTCCAAGACCACGACCTGTTTTAGAGCTATTGTCTTCCAGCTCCTTCTGTTCTTTGTTTTTTTTTTCACTACTCCACTAAATGTGAATGCAAAGGGTGGTACCTAGAAGAGGTAGGGAGAGAAATGGTGAATGTGTAGAGGAGGCCACAAGGAGGACCAAACTCTTTGTAATGTGTTAGCTTTTCTGCTTGGTTCTGCCCTTGTTTCTCTGACCTGATTTCTTCCAGTCTCCCTCATTAATTCCATCTCTTGAGACCTGAGATTATATGGTCCTGGCTGCTGCTCTGTGCAGAAAAAAACCACCACCAAATCTCCTGGTGTGCAGAGCGTCCATGGTTGCAGGACAGTGGTTCTGAAAAAGTGAAACTTCTCCAGCTCCCCTTTAGATCTGCACGACATGCAGGTCCATTATCTCTTGAACAGGCTCCTGGTTAGTTCCCTTCACTCTCACCTAGAAGCTACTGCTTAGCTTATCTTCATGGAGGACCCGTTAAAAGCAGGATTTACAATTCAATAGAGCCACCTGTCATCAACGCCCTTTCCAGAATTCCCCTTTTTGTTCAAAGAGATACCAGCAACACTAATACCGGACAAAGGTACCATGGCCTTAGGGCTTCCCCAGGGAGGGGGGTTGAGTGGCATGCTGGGGGACGGCAGCAGGATGAGAAAACCAATAGACTGGAGTATGTTCTTTCTCCTCATAGTGACCTGAAAAAGCTGGCTTTAGATGCTTGCATTTTCTGGTCTAAAGTTTGTCTCTGAAAACAGAGTGAACCCTGAAGTAAAAGAGGCAAACCCCCTCCGATCCCCCCCCCCTCCCTTCCAAACACCCCCTCCGGGCCCTGTCCCGAGGGGGATGGGGGGGATTGGAGGGGGAAAAGTTCCCACCCCCCAGAGGGGGATCCAGGGGGGGCGCCAGCTCCGGCTATCGCGGCTTTATTAAAGCGGTGTCCCCGACCCCGCGGCTGCGGGGACACGGGCACGGGGGACAGGGGGACGGAGGGGTGGGGGTGTGCGGCGGAGCATGGAGGTGGGAGGAGAGGGAGGCCGGAGAAGCCGGGGTGTGCAGGAGGGCAGCGAGAGGGGACAGGGGGAGGCGGCGTGCGGAGACAGCCAGGGCGGAGGAAGCAGGGGAGGAAGGGTCGGGGTGTGCGGCAGGGGATGGAGAGGGAGCAGGACCAGGCGGGGTGAAGGGCCAGGGAGGGCGGAGGAGCAGGAACGAGGGCTGGGGGGGCCGGGCTGCCCCTGCGGGCAGGGACGGGACGTAGGGGACGACCGGGCTGGAGAGGGAGAGAGGAAGGGAGGGGACGAAGGAAAGGGGAAAGAGTAAAAGAACAGATAAAAGTAAAAACAAAAGTAAAAACAAAAGTAAAGAAAAAGCCGCGGCAGCGAGAGGCCTCCACGGCGATGCTGCTCCCGCGCACTGCCCGAGCTAGCACTGAGGGAGGCGAGTGAGTTCCGGCGATTAAATCCCCCCTCCCCGCCCCGCCCCGCGCACCTGTGCGGGCCCCGCCCCGCTCACATGGTCGGGTCCCGCCCCGGCCCTGCCGCTCAGAACCGGCAGAGCCGCGCCCGCCCGGCTGGTGGGGAGGATGCTCGTCCCGGGGCGCGGATGGACCGACCGGCGCTCGGGGCCGGAGCCACGGCCCGGGGGCTGCTCCCGGCGCTGTGCTGAACCTGGGCCGCTGAGCGGGACCGGCACCGGAGGAGCGAGGCTGAGGATGGGGCTCGGCATCAGGACGAGGATCGGGACCAGGATCGGCGCCTCTGCCCCGCCGCGGGCGGGAGGAGCTGCTCCGGGGTGGTCGCTGGGACTGAGCCCCTCGGGCTGGGGCTCTGCCTGGGCCCGGGTACGGGAGAATGGCGACACTTTCCTCGGGCAGAAGCTGAGCCGGGGCTGGGACCGGCCGGGCCGCAGGGACGCGATGGGCCGGCCCCAGGACCCCCCGGCCCTGCAGTGCTGCCCGCACCCCCAGCGGGGTCGGAGCCCCCCCCCCTGCTCGGATACCCCCGAGACCACTGCATCTCCCCCCCGAGAGAACATCGACCACCTGCCCCTTCCCTGCGACCCCAGCCCCAGTGGGTTCCCGCCCGAGGGGAGCCTGGGCTGTGCCGGGGCAGGGAAGAACGGTGGCGGCCCTTTTCTCCTTCCTCCTGTGCTCCGGGACCCTGAGCAGAGCTGCCAGTCTGCCCCAGGAGCTGGCGCTGACAGTGCTGCGGGTGGGGCACAGGCTGGTCCCAGCTCTGCCTTTGGAACGTCTGGAATTTCCAACAGCAATTCTTTTCCCTTCGATCCAGAAGGCGCAGCTCATCTGACAGCTGCCAGGTGAGACCTGAGGCTCTCCTTCCTCTCCCCCACTTTCTCTGTAACTCGCACCCTCTCGTGGCAAACCCCTCTGGTTTTTAAAAATCCAGTTGAAACATTTAATCTTTATTTGCAGATGGGGAAGGTCCTGCCTGGGAGGTAAACGGCGACAGGAGAGGAAACCAAAAAATACTCCAACCTGCTGCACAAGTCAAAGGAGGCAAGGACTGCAGGGAAACCCTGTCAGGAAATCCACGTTTATTAAATCTCTGCAGCTCCCTCTATGGAGGGAGCGTGGCCGGCTGGGCTGTGCCCGGCTGGGGAGGGGCACGAACTCATTATTGCTGTGCTCGGGGATGTTTTCCTGCCCCATCCAGGATTTCCCCAGTGGCTGCTGAGGTGCTCATGCGACAGCCCTTTCCAGGGACAAAGGAGCCCAACGAGTCCAGAGAGTTCCCTCAGTCCAAGGCACAGGCACTGGTCGAGGGTCACTGTCCGGTCCCACCTGCAGGGGGGCGTCTCCTCCAGGTGAGTGTTTGGAACCCAAAATGCCGGGGGGTCTCAGGCCAGGGCCACTTTTCGGGCTCAGAGCTGGATGGAGCCCTCAGCGCCTCCTGCTTCCTACCAGGAATGTTCCTGGGGTTTCTTGTGCGGCAGCAGAGATGGAGCAGCTCCAGGCCAGCGCTTCCAGAGGGCACAAGATGGATTTGTCTCCCAGGCCTCAGCCTGTGCCGGGAGCGTGTCCGGCCACCACCTTCTCCTGGGGGAACACACCCCTTGGAGCCCGACCTGGGAGGAGAATCGGCTCAATTCCAGGGAACTCACTCCAGTGCCCCCCAGGGACACCAGTGGAGCTGGGGGAGGAGGGTTGTAAACAGCAAATTCTGTACCTGTCCTTGTCCTGATCCCATGGAGCACACCTGGACCCTTGGTTGCTTCCTGGCAAACCTGGTGTTGAAGCGGCAGCTCTGCAGGGGAAGATCCGGGCTCTGTGAGGCACTGGGAGGCTATTCCAGCAGGAATTCCGCATGGAACTGCGGGCTGTGGGTAGCATTCATATTTCTGCAATCTAATTAATAACTGTTCCCAATTTCCCAGTGAGAAGAACATGAACTCACCAAGGCCTGACAGTCCCCTGCAGCCAGAGCTCAGCACACATCCAGAGAGGCAACTCCAGCATCTACAAGAAAATAGAAGAAGAAAAAAGTGATTTATTCTGTTTTGAAGTCATTTCAAGCTCTTCCAAGCAAAGCAAGACTTGCTCTGGTTTCAGGCGGGTGCACAGTGAGTGGTGGGCACAGGGCACGTCGTTAATGCCCACGGGGATGGTGCTTTCTGGGGGAAGAGCAGCTGACTGATGGCCTGAGTCCGATTGCTGCCCAGGACTGATTTGCACAGGACAAACCCCTCTGGCAGGAAGGGGTTTTGTTCCCTCTAATCATATTTGCCCTGCAGATTTCCTCAAGTTTGACCCATCTCTCCCCTGGAGATTACCTCCTCTTAAACCCCCAAAGGCTTCCCTACCTGCCCACTAATGGCTGCCTCATGTTATCCCAAAATGTTCATCCTCGCTGCCACACAGGGCCACACATTTTACCCCCAGAATCTTCCCTGGGCCCCCTGGAGTGTCCACTCCTGATTGCCTCATCTGCACCTCTCAGTATTCATTCTGGACCCTGCAGATGACCTCAAATATTTCCACCCTAAATGTCCCCACCTGCCCACCACTGATTACCTCAGCTGACCTCCTGATATCCTTTCTCTCTCCTGGAGATAAAACCTCGTTCTAAACCCCAAGGTTTTATCTCAAAATGTTCATTCTCTGACCTCGACATTATCTCAAGTTTTACCCCTAAAACTTTCCCCAGATGTCCACAACTGATCACCCCAGTTTACCCCATGGTGTCCATTCTCTCTCCTCCACATCACCTCTGATGTTACAAACAGAAAGTTTCCCTCCCTGCCCACCACTGGCTGCCTCACTGGACCTCAAAATGCTCATTTTCTCCCCTTGCTTATGTCCAGATTTACCCTCACAGTTTTCCCTGCCTGCAAACTGCTTATTTTTACCTCCACACTTTTACCTCCTTTGCCACAGAGATTACCTCAAATTGTTGCCCCAAAACCTCCTTACCTGTCCACTGCTGATGACCCCAGTTGACCCCATGATGTGCATTCTCTCTGCTGCAGGTTACCTCAGGTCTGACAAACAAAAATTTCCCCCCCTGCCCGCTCCCCATTATCTCTTTTTGTACCCAAAATAGTCACTCTCTCCCCTAGAGATTTACCTCCTGTTTAACCCCCAAAGGCTTCCCTACCTGCACACTCCTCATTCCCTCTTTTTGACCTCCAAAGATTCATTGTCTGCCCTGCAGATTTGATCAAGTTTTACTCTTCAAAATTTCTCTGCTTCTCCCCTATTTACTGCCTCAGTTTATTCCAAAATGTTCCTTGTCTCTGCTGCACATTCCAACAGATTTTAACCCCGGAACTTTCCCCATAGGTGCATCACTCAGTACTTCATTTTCACCTCTCAAGATTGATTCTCTGCTGTGGAGATCACCTCGATACTTCCCCCCAGAATTTTCCCTATGTGTCCACTATTGATTATCCCAGTTTACCTCATGATGGACATTCTCTCTGCCCCACATGACCTCAAATTTTACAAAGGGGACAGGTTTGAGAAAGTGGTTCTGCAATCTAATTCATAACTACTTCCATTTTCCCAACATGAACTCACCAAGGCCTGACAGTCCCCTGCAGCCAGAGCTCAGCACACATCCAGAGAGGCAACTCCAGCATCTACAAGAAAATAGAAGAAGAAAAAAGTGATTTATTCTGTTTTGAAGTCATTTCAAGCTCTTCCAAGCAAAGCAAGACTTGCTCTGGTTTCAGTTGGGTGCACAGTGAGCGGTGGGCACAGGGCACGTCGTTAATGCCCACAGGGATGGTGCTTTCTGGGGGAAGAGCAGCTGACTGATGGTCCAAGTCCGATTGCTGCCCAGGACTGATTTGCACAGGACAAACCCTCTGGCAGGAAGGGGTTTTGTTCCCTGTCACGGTCTTTGCCCTGTGGACAAGGCCAGGCTGGGGACAGGCACAGGGAGCTCTCAGCACTCTCTGCTCCAAAGACAGTTCTGGGCTCCTGGGCAAACTGCCTCTGGCACTTGGTTTTCTCCAGGAGAAATTAAGGAATTGCTCGTGGCAGTTGGGAGATTAAGGTATCCCAAAGGGAAGTAAAGAACAAATATGCCTGGCAGAGCCCTTGGGATCTGCTGGGCTGAACTGAGAAGGGCAATTCTCTGCAGGGCAAATACAGGACAACCCCCAACACAAAGCACACACTGTCCAGTGGAGGGTGAAAGCAACACTTGGACAAATTCTAATCCTACGCATCCACGGAGCAGGTTTGCTCCACCCTTTGCTCCCAACCACAGCTCTGCAGCCCGAATCCCAGCTCCCACAGACACAAACTAAACACATCCAAGGCGATGGTTCCATCAGCATTCCGAGCTACCCGTTCCCTGGAATGCTCATCCCGACACTCCCAGCGATCTCACCTCAGCCCGCAGGCTCTCTGTCCTTGAGGGAAGCACAGCCCGGTGGGACACAGCTCAGGCACCGCCTTTCCTCTCATCCCTGCTCTCCTGCAACCCCCCAGGGAAATCCAATCCCTCAGATCCCGCATCCCTGGGCACGAGGGCAGCTGGAGTTTGAGCGGATCCCAGCGCCCTGGACGAGCGTCTGCCCACGAGCACGAGCCCGTGGCTCCATCCAGCCCCCCCTTTCCCTCCAGGGAGTCCAAACCCTCCCCCAGCTCCCCCGCGTCTGTGCCACGGCCCAGCCCAGCTCCAGCCCTGGCAGAGCTGCAAACACCGCCCGGGCTCCTGAACCCCCAAACCAATGCTCAGGCTCACCCTCGGGAACCCACCCGCCCCTCTCAGCACAGCCCGACCCCACAGCTCGGGGGCCCCAAACGTGCCCCTCTGCCGGGCCCCGCTCACCCCGGGCGCGATCTGCTGGAGAGCCTGAAGATGTACCTGCCGCGGCTCCCGGGGCGGATCCCGGCACCGTCTGCGGCTGCCGGGGGAGATCCCGGCGCCATCTGCGGCTCCCGCGGGGGGGATCCCGACCCATCTGCGGCTCCCGGGGCGGATCCTGGCCCCATCTGCGGCTCCCAGGGGAGATCCCGGCACATCTGCGGGCCCGGCGGGACAGGGACGGGGCGGGGGCGGAGGGGAGCAGCGCCGGGGGCCTCGCGCCACCGCCGGGGCTGCCCGCGCCGGTGCCTGCCGCCGCCCGCCAGCCTGCCGCCCGCGCCCGGCGCCGCCGAGCTCCTCGTCCTGTCCCCCGAGCGGCCCACCCGGTCCCCACAGCGGGAAGCACCGCGGCGAGACGGGCTGCGAGCGCGGGGTGCGGCTCGGGGACGGGGCGGAGGGCAGGCAATGGAAAGGACGACTCGCGAGGTGGAGGGGAGGGGGGGGGGGGCTCGTGCCGCCATCTTCGCTGTGGCTCTCGAGACGTCCCGGTCGCGGCAGCGCCGTCTTTGCTCTGAGACTGCGGGGCAGGGCGGCGCCGGCCGGTATTGCCCCCATTCCGTTCTCCGGGAAAAATCCAGTCCGGGTTTTCCCCCATTCCGTACTCCGGGAAAAATCCAGTCCGGGTTTTCCCCCATTCCG